>NC_045543.1:92385345-92542845 GCF_009769535.1 Thamnophis elegans
TGAAATGTTAACACAGAGGCCCAGTGGTAGATCACAAAATGGTTTCCTCCCCACCTAGGATTTGGTATGGTGGACAAAGCTTCTGGCTAGCAGCCTTCTGACCTAATAAGAGAGAAGTAACAATTTAGTTTGATTCATTTTAATTTTATTTGTCAAACCAAGGTAAATCACATATATTGTTTTTTTTTAAATACAATAAGAGGGTTGGGGAATTGAATTCTGAATTAATCATGCCCTACATTCTGGACATAATTAATTTAAGCTGCCAAATGAACATTTAGAAGGCAAAGCTTTAATAATACTGTATTATGAAGTACAATGAACAAAACACAATGTTTATTTATTTTATCAATTTATATAGCCACCCATCTTGTTCATTGCGATCCTTCGTGGTGAACATTAAATTAGGCATGTCTTCTCTCTCTTGGTCCTACCCTCTGGAACATCACCTTTTCCCCCCAATGATATAAACTAGAAGCCCCCAAAACCTGATTCCGATCTCAACCTGATGTTGATGTGTTTGTGTGGGTCCTGCTGTGGTTTCTTGTTATTGTCATAGTTGCTTTGGTTTGGCCTGTTTTATGTTTTTATTTATTTTTGTATCTTATTTATATGGTCAAACCCCCCACCCCCCCAAAAAACCATGACTGAACAGCATATAGCAGTGCAATAAAATATTAAAATAGTCACCATTAAAACTATAACGAACTATAAAACCATTAGCTGAGAGAATGATTTTAACTGATTTTATTGTTTGAATTTTTTAAGTCACCGAAAATCTGCTGGAGTGGCTTCCTGTAAACAAATTTAAATTATTAGCATTATCCAACAGAAACAAATAAACAACACAAGCAAAATAATAATGATAATATAAAGGTGTCTGAGGACAATCTAGCTGAATATACACAATAGCCACGATGCTAAGCAATTTAGCAATAGAGTTAGACTTATATACTGCCCCTGTGCTTTATAACATTCTGTAAGCAGTTTACAAAGTTAGCACTTTGCCCTCAACAATCTGAGCCCTCAGAAGGATGGAAGGCTGAGTCAAATTTGGGCCCATCAGGATCAAACTCCAGACTATTGGTAGAGTTTGCCTGTAATACTGCATTATAACCACTGCATCACAAGGCCTTAGGGATAGCATTTCAAACTGTCTAGACCAGGAGTATCAAACTCGGGGCATCACATTGTCATCACGTCATATATTGTGACTTTTTTCCTCTTTGCTAAAACGGGATGGGCGAGGCCAGCATGAGATACATCTGACTCGCGAGCTGCAAGTTTGACACCTCTGGTCTAGACTGTCCTATCAAATATAGAAAAGCCATTCCCTCTGGAGTCCTTTTCAATAGTCCAGAGAGAGTCTAGCTCAGGATACCTGCCTGAAGGGTAGAGCAAAGCTTCCCTTGATGTAATGAAGTTGTACAATTTATTGCATTTAAGAAAGTAACAGAAGACTTACAGCATCCATAAGACATACTTTGTTAGTGCTTTTTTAAATAAGTTAGCATGCTTTATGTTTGTATATATAAGATTGATCCCTAGCACCATGTAACAGAGTGAGCTCCCATTTCTTGTCCCAGCTTCTGCCAACCTAGCAGTTTGAGAGCATGTAAATGCAAAATTAGGAACCGCCTTTGGTGGGAAGGTAAAAGTGTTCCGTGTGCTTGCAGGGTTTAGTCATGCCAGCCACATGACCCCAGAGAAAGTCTTTGGACAGCACTGGCTCTTTGGCTTTAAAATGGAGATGAGTACTGTCCCCTAGAGTCAGGAACGACTGGCACATATGTGCAAGGGGAACCTTTACCTTACCTTGATGATTTATACCATTGGTTATTATGTACTGGCTTGAATTGATAATTATTTCAGACATAGGATTATACCATGCCACAATGCAGCAGAAAATAAAGAAAAAAAAACTGACAGCAATGATATGTATAGATTAACTACATGATCTCTCCTCCCTCCCTGTCCCACCTCCAAAGAAAAATAAAAACCTTGTCATTAAACATTGAAGTGAGATGGAACATCTGGCACTTCTGAAAGCTTGGGAAAATCCCCATTAAAATTTAGTGAGCTATCAAGGAGGCCAGAACACACATTCACCACTCATTTTCCTAGGCCTTCTGAGAGATATCTGGCTTTAAAATCAAACCCACTTACACTGTGTTGCTCTCTAACACTTTAGTTGCTGAGTCTTTTTGCTATTAAGATTTTGGGGCAAGCCCAAAAGAAGCTTCTGTGAATGCCAAGCACTCAAACAGCCATTGGATCTCAGAGAATTGGAGGCTTGGCCCCATTTTCTAAACCCAAGTCACAGCATAGTCACCAAGGATTCGGAAATATTATACAATGCAGGACTGAACTCTAGTGCATGGCTGACCGGTTTTGGCTGAAAGAAAGAATGGCCACATTAGCATGCGTGCAAAGGAAGTCAAAATGATCTCATTTAAAGACTCTCCTTCTATGACCATAAAGAGAGAATGCATTTACAAAACGGCAGGTCTTTCACTAGGCTTCATGGGGCTGTCTGCCTAGTTTTCTTCACTCTTAACCTTGGATCAAAGTGTGCAAGAACAAAGAAAGGCTCTGCTCCCCCTTCCTCTCCCGAATCACAGAAGAATAGTCAAATGTAAAGTCTTTTCAAATCAACCAAATATTTAGAAAATATAACCTACGTTTGGATGTAGTGACAACCTGAGCTTTACAGAACACCTAATTGTTGGGTTGTTGTCTATATTTCAATTTATACTACAATCAACATAATTGGAAATATTGCTTCATGTTATTTCACTTAGTAATTTCAAAATTACAGATTCCTAATGCTCAAATCAAAGCAGTCTTTGAAATCATTGTTGCTTCAGCCTTGATCCTACTGTTTAGATTATTGTAAATCATTCATTCACTCACTCACTCACTCACTAGATTTTTATTGTGTCTTTATTATTTTATAACTAATTCAGGGCAGCGAATACTACTTCCCTCTCCTTTCTATCCAACTCTATCCTGTGAAGTGGACTGAGAGAGTGATTGGTCCAAAGTCACCCAACTGACTTTCTCATCTAAGGTAGGATTAGAACTCACAATCTCTAGATTTCTATCTCATTACAACATTGCACAGCTTTTCTACTATACATCTGTTCAGAGAAATAACCCATGTTTTATTGAATATCTGCCCTACCATATAATCTTCATCATTTGCTAAGAACTAAACCTTTCTAAATAAGATATATTTCATAGCAAGCCAGTGATGTGTCTCCATGTTTTTAGAACTGCATTTCTAAGCCAAGAGTCAGAACTACATGTTTAATTTTTAACCCCAATGTTTTTATAGCACCAGTTATTGCAGCTAAGGAACTAATGGTACATTACAAGCAGTTTATGATAATGGTTCCTTATAAGCAGCTTCTCTAAGTTGAGTTGTCATCTGTACTTCATACAGCTATATTTGATTTACTATTGTTTTGTTTTCAAAAACCATTTTGAAGTAAGCATTATGACTCCAAAAATATTTATAGATGTATAGAAATAATGGATACTAGGCCATAGCAATTTTATTTTCTGTTGGAAATAATGTAAATGCTCTTTTATTGATATGATTTATTTTTATGTAATTTATATCTGACCACATGTTTTTTTTTGTATAATCAGCTTTTGTTACAATCTATGTCAAAGGTATCTTGGTTTGTTAAGAAGAAGAAAATATAGGATGGAAGAAGTACAATAGATATATGCATTTAAAGACTATTTTTCTTGAGAGTCTTCAATAACATCCCTGGTCTTCTTGGGATTCTCAGTTGTTATCTAGCAATAAAAAATCTGTTGTTATTGCTTGATATTTTATTTTAGATGGATAGTTCACCTCAAAGGCAGGAATCTTGTCAAACTAAGAAAATAGTGTTTTTGTTGTGGGGGGTTTTTTTGGAGGAAAGGGAGCATGTTCTTATATGCTACATGGACATGTTTGTTCTTTGCTTTTTCAGCCAAACTAAAAAACTATGGGGAGGGGTTTAAAAATTCATGGAGCAAATATTCCCTTAAACATCACTTCTGGAAAATTATTACTATATATCCTCTTTTTATTTATCAATCACAATCTGTTCCTTAAAAGGGAAACTTAATGATCACTAGGTAAATGGTCAATTAACGGTCACTCCGGCAGGCCTGGGGCTGTTGACCTCACTGCTGAGGTCCGGCCCCGACTGGAATGAATGTATGAGGGGTGTCTGTTGTTTTTAAATTGTTTTGTCGTTATGTGTTTTTTTATATCTCTTGTAAGCCGCCCAGAGTCCTTTGGGATTGGGCGGCATGATGAAAACTCCAAATAAATAAATAAATAAATAAATAAAAATAAACTGAACAAGAGAATGATAATTCTGTGAATATCATTGCTTGCTGTATTCTCATTCAAATAAAGTTCTGTGATATCTGTGGTATCTTGTGCCTGACTTTTTTTTTTGTCTTTTTTGCCCAAAAGGCAAAAAGGACTTAAACAAGCTATCTCATCCTGAGCTGCTTTTCCCATGACATATCACAGCGGTGGGCAACAATGGTAACTTTACAATATGTGGATTTCTATTCCCAGAATTGGCTGAGTGTAGCTGGTCAGGAATTCTGGGAGTTGAAGTCCACAGGTCATAAAGTTGCCATAATTTCCTCACCCCTGGTTAACTTAACAAACTTAGGGCTGCAACATTAATTAGTTCATTAAACCCTTCGATATTGCTTACCCTGCTACCTGAATCTGACCAGATAGTAATCAATTTCAACTTGTCTTTTGTTGTCAGGTTCATGAAATTGGATACTAAATGCATGCATTGGTTGGAAAATGATTTAAAAAACAAACACTGTTATAATTCCAAACATTTGCTAAACGAAGTAGCCATTAGATAAAGTGTATTGACTTCTAGCAGTCAATACTCTCAAGGGTAGAGGTGATAATATAAGGTGATTTGCCAAATTCAAAAGCTCATTTCTTTTTCACTGAAAGCATAAGCCTCCCTACCCCTGCTGCTTCAGATTAGGAACAATGAAGGAGAGTGTATCTGGGTATACCTCCTGCCATTCCTGGGTGTACTTCATGCCATTGATCTGGGCTATGAGGAAGAGAAAAAAACCAAGACTGGATTCTTCCAAGCGATTAGCTATATATATAGCAGCTGGAGTGGCGCGGAGCTGGTGCGGAGCATCACGGGCGGTAAGTACCCATGCGTGCACTGCGCACGTGCTGCGCGTGTCCATGTGGTGGACGCCCGGCCCTGTTGCACTGGAACCTACCACTGATGGTATCACTATCACCCACCACTATCAGATATCACAGTGTAGAGCCAGAAAATAGTTCTCTATTCGCCTGTTTATGGTTTTGTGGTGCTCAAAGGGAACAGAGAATTATGTGTATGAATTAAAAGTAATGTGGGGAAAACTACCTTTTAATAATGTGCCTCAGGAGCTGACCACTTTATGCCTCAGTTGCATACTTCAACCTTCAGCTCTATATAATATACTTGTTAGTTCTCAAGATATTTTCAAGGAATCCACAAATGCTTTTGTGATGACAAAGCTAATAAGAAATGTATTGTGAGCCATGTAACTTACCTAGCCAAGTCATTTTTGTAATAGTGATTACTTTCGTGTAAGCATTGTGGTTAGATAATGATAATGCTTTTGTCACCTTACTTGGGTTAGATAATGCTTTCTAGGAAACTAGCCACAACAATCAGAATATATTTCTATCTCACTTTTCTTATTTATTGTCTTTATGTCAAATCTGCCTTACGTAATTTGATGTTTTCATAAGTACATATTTTTGCTTGATCAACTGCATAGCCTAAGGTGTGTTTATTGTCAAATTTTAAAACAGTTTAGCTATTCTGAAATAGCTCATGGTTAACTTTGCTAAGACCTGCCTACAAATTCTTCACAGGACTTTATTTTATTTATTTATCATATTTGTATAGCCACCTATCTCACATGAAAATGACAATCAGCAGCCTACAGCACTGTGCCTTCAGTCATATGTGAAAGCTATAACAGAAAGTTCTCAATGAAACACACAGTATCAATTTCTCGCTTTGCAAATCCAAGTGTTTTAACATTTAATAGATGATAATAGTACAGAAGTCACGTTTTTATATTTGAAACTCAGATCAAGACAACTAAAGTAGACCTGAGAGTAATTTTATTATTTTTAATAATGCTGGCATGCTTTGCTAGCAGAGCATTCTTCATTCAGTATCTGACATCTCACTATCAGGTGACAAGGAGCATTTTTGTCAGGGGCTCTAGAAAACTCATCTCAGTTAAAGGTGGTTTTGGATGTACTTCAAAGACAGCCCAATGGAAGGTCCTTTCCTGTAGTGATCAATGTACCATCATAGCCAGAAATACATTTTTCAGAAATGAGTTCTAAATAGTACACTAACCAAGATACCCCAAAAGTGAAATAAAATTACTGCAAAAGAATATTGACAAAGAAACAAATGTTTGCACAAATACATTACAACCAGTGTCTAGATTTGCATTTACATGGATGCACAGATAAATTGATTGATTAGTTTTTTTACGTCGAATATTCCTACATCCAGTCAATTACCAACTTTATTCTTTTCCATTTGTAAATGGTCTGACCTTCCCTGCAATTGTATGTAGATCTTAAACTATATGAAAGCACCTGGGGAATAATATGCTGGATCATATTATTAAACTCAAAATGTAAAAAAATATATATCTGCAGTGTAGAGATTTTCTTCACTGCATTCATTGTAATATTTCCATAAAGCAACTAATGGTTGATTGGTCAGTACCTCCTATCTATCTGTCTAGATCGGGAAGTCCCAGAGGATTTTAGCCCTGTTATTAATATTATTATTATTAACATTAAAGTAATAATATTTGGAATCATTGCAAGACAAGCTATAAATAAGGGAAAATAGAAGATTTAAAAGAAAACCAGTTCAGAGATATATTCCAAACTGTGTTCTTGGATCCATAATGTATGTGAATAATTACATTATTTTTTAAATGCTCATGGAGGGACAAATGGAAATGCTGAATTTATTATAATTAATTAACAACTCATTTATCAAATAAAGCAGATCGTGTCTTTTTTATTTGTTTTTAAAAACAATGAAGCCAGAACCTGTGCAAATCTTCAAGCACATATACGGCCATTTACCTTTTATGTTTCTTTGGCTTATTTGTTAATTGATTGTATTTCAAAGCATCATAAAAGAAAAGAAAATCCCGATTGAATTTGTTTGCTGTCCATTTGGGAAGGACAACTCGGTTCCTTCCCTACTCCCACCAATTCCCCCTGAGGTCATGGGAGGGGAACCCTGCCCATCAGACAGCCTGGATTTTCTGAATGGTTCAGATGGTGCTTGTTTTGTTGCATTGCCTTGAATGTGCAGCAGGTTTAACACCCAGAAGGTTTCCTCTAGTCTTAATGAAGCAGTTAATGAGGCGTGTATTATAGACCCTGACAGGCCCCTCCCCAATAAAAACCAACAGGGATGCATTCAGCGCCTTCCATGAAGTTAAGTAAGGACAATGCTTGTCTGCATAATTTAACAGTGCAATGTCACTGAATCAAGCAACATTCTTACCTTACTGCATCACCCTAAAAATTGAACACTGAAGAATGAGGGCTAGGCATCATAACTATAAGACACTTTTTATTTCTGACTAGTCTGCAAAATAAATTCATAAGCCACGAACATCCTGTAAAACAACGTGTTATTCACAGTTTTGTAATTTAGTTCTTCCAGAGACTCCTCATCTAAGAAAACACATGGACGTTTGTCTTCCCAAAGGATTTCAATGAGCCAATTGTTTCCCCACATCAGTGTGGGGAGCTGAATGTGCTAACATTAGACTTCACTTACTTGTACTAAAGGCAAATCTTTGTCTGTGGCTGGGGAATTTGTAGGCTTTTGAGTCTGTAGGAAAAATAGCTGTTCAGAGCATAAAAAGCTTTTTTGCATTTCTTTTGATAGTGAATTTCAAGGTCACTTATTGATTTGGGGATAAAATCTACTGAGAATCTTTCCTGTCTAGCAGCAAAGCTTCATTAATTTCTGTAGAGTTTTCAGAAGAGAACTTCTTGAATTGCAGTCAAAGAAACAGGGAGAGAAGAAAGAGCGCATTAATGGATTTGCATCATGATTGTTTAGAAGGGATTATAAACCAGAAATATAAATGTCACAATGTCTGCATATACACTGACTTCACACATATACAAATGAACATTATTAAAATATTGTTACTCGGACCAGTAAACTATTCCCCCCACCCTGAATTACATTCATTCTAGGACAGAACAAAAGATCAGTCTAAGAGAAAGGCTTTTACACGCAGATATTCCTAAATGTATGGAGAAAGTAAGTTTCAGCTTCCATTTAAAGTGTCCCAATTTCAAAAAATTGCAAAGAGTCTGTTAACATCTTGCTTTGGCATTTCATTGCCCTTTTTCACCATAGGTGAAACAGTGAAGCTGGCATCAGTGCTATATAAATATTTAATAAGAAGTGGGTTATATGTCAGAATTAATGACAGGAAATGTAGAATGGAAGTGACATCAATGTCAATCTGGACATTAATCTTATTGTCAAGTGTCAGTCCTGTAAAGTGTTTGTGAAAATATACACACAGTTGTGTATATTAGGACAGAGGGAAAAATGTATCGAACAATAAACGAAGCATAAGGAGATATCCAGGAGTTGGATAAAGCAATTGAATGAATATATTTCATAGCTAGAATAATTCCTTATGAACTTAATCTGCCAATAAAGTCTTTGAAGCATCTAGACAGCCTGGAATGTTGAAGACATACTGTATATACTCGAGTATAAGCCTAGTTTTTCAGCCCACTTTTTGGGCTGAAAAAAGCCGCCTCGGCTTATACTCGAGTCAGTGAAAAATTTGCCCGAAATGGAGGAGAAAAGGGGGCAGGGCCATGCCGCTGGGTGACACTCGTGAATGGCCCAGTGCCCCTGTGAGTTTCCCCTCCCTCTGTGTCATTTTGCCGCGCAGCGCGCACCGCACCATCCCCCCTCCTCACGTTCTAATGTAATGCAGGGCTGTCTTACGATTCCCCTTCCTCCCCCTCCTGCCGCTCTGCAACGATGTCCCACCTCCTCCTTGTTATGGCAAGCAGCCACATAGCGATGTCCCACCTCCTCTGGTACAGTGATCCAATGATAGGAATCACTGTGCCGTGTGTCATAGGAGGCGGGACATCGCTCCCGCGGCTGCACGGGACATCATCATCACAGCGGGACATCAGCATCATGAGGTGAGTGAAGTATTTCATTGAATACACCGCTAGTTTACTGTTTTTCTTTGAAATAAATATTCAAAAACATTATTGGTATCTATTTTTATTTTTGAAATTTACCGGTAGCTGCTGCATTTCCCACCCTAGGCTTATACTCGAGTCAATAACTTTTCCAGTTTTTTGTGGTAAAATTAGGTGCCTCGGCTTATATTCGGGTCGGCCTATACTCGAGTATATACGGTACTTTTGGTAGCAATTTCTTACAGCTTCTTGATGTGGATCTTGGTATGGGTCAAATATTTTTCTGCTTTACTGCTTCCAAAAATATTAGTTTTTTTTAAAGCAATTGTGCATATAATAATTAGAGTTGGTATATATTTTTATTTCTATAATCTGTATGGTATTTGTAACAATGAAAAGTCAGTATTTGGGGAAAGGGGAACTTTTAGGATAAGAAGGCCCTATACAAAGAAGGGCATTCCCTCTTCCAATAGTTGCTATAGTTAATCAAATACTTTCATTTTTATCTATTAAGAAAGCAAAGTACTTATTTTCTCAACCTGCACACAGCACAATTTTCTTGCACAAGTTTTTGCAGCCCACGGTATACTACTTTAATGGAAAATCAGGATTATAAATTAGACCAGGAAGTAACCCACCCCAGAAGAAGACAGTGGTAAACTATTTCTGTATTGTTGCTAAAACCTTACAGGTCATCTGAATGTAATCATTGGAAGGTGGGTTCAGTTCAAGGAATTAGCTAATTCATCTTTTTCAAGCCATTTGCCAACTCTTAGCACTTAGTATTTTTATATGGTTTGCACCTAGAGCTAAAATCAATGCAATATTTTTAAATGTTATTTCTGGTTTTGGAAATGCAAATCTTGATATCAATAAAAAGGCACAATGTGGGAGATACAATTAAAAAATGCCCCCCCCTCCAAGTTAAATGCAATTTTAAAATATTTTAAATAAATAAATATAATTACTACATTCTTTCTATTTAGACTGAGCCTGTCCATTGCTAGTCAAGGACTATTTAGAAAAGAAAACTGGGAAGTTATCTGCTGATGTCAGACTCTGACATCTAGGAGACTCTGTTCCTTAATCACCAATTAAGGTGTAGAAAAATAGCCTCTTTCTACAGGCAATTTTGCACATGATAAAACATAAAAACAGACAAAATGTTGTCTCTAGGGCCAATGACATCAGTGTAAAAAGGACATAATTTTAGGATGTAATCCCAGACTGCAAAACTGCACAACCTGTGAGGTTGATAAATACATCCTGATTGCTGAAAATTTGAAGTCCACTCACAAGATGATTTTGACATGGCTCTGTAATTATCAATTCACCCATCCATTTATCCCATTTCTGATCAACCCGTAGCCAATGTTCTTACAGGACATTTTTACAATGTCCTGAAAAAATATACATACATACATACATACATACATACATACATACATACATATGTGTGTGTGTATGTGCGCACACGTGTGTGCATGCATGCATACATACATACATACATACACCAAATGGAAAACAGACGTAGTTAGGATTGTCACATTTGAACCATAAAACTTTGCACAACATTACATGGCAGCAAAGAGATACAGAAAACTTCAATTAATTGCTACTATCCAGCAATCCTTTGGATTTGTGCAGACCAGCTATGGTAGCCCTAAACTACCATGATTCATAGAAGACCTATCATGATAGGTAAGCTAGTCACAAAACACTCATTTATGGGAAAAACATCTAATAAGATTACTTCTCACTCTTTCTACAATTAAGGTTACTTTTTTATTACCGTATTTTATTACCGGTAGGTAGATAGAGGGAGAAAGAGGGAGAAAAAGAGAGAAATACAGTCGGTAGGTAGGGGGAGAAAGAGAGTAATTAGGTAGGTAGGTAGGTAGATAAAGGGATAGTGTGTGTGTGTGTGTGTGTGTGTGTGTGTGTGTGTGTGTGTGTGTGAAAGAAAGAAAGAGAGAGAGAGAGAGAGAGAGAGAGAGAGAGAGAGAGAGAGAGAGAGAGAGAGAAATACAGTAGATAGCAATGACATGCGGTGAAGCTTATGGCTGGTGAGGCAAAAAGAAAAAAAGCGGCTTGACAGCAGACAAAAAGAGATTTCAAGGAGGAGAAGCTACTGGGAGGGGGAGGGCCACTATGGGGAGAAGCACCAGTAGATGATGCAGCACTGCACAGGCTCCTGGATGAGCTTGAACCACTCCTCCACCCGCTGGAAGGGCCACTTCTCTGCCCCATGCCGGGCCACGATGTCCAGCAGGGACTCTGGGCTCTGCGTCTTGCCCAAGGGCAGTACTCCAAACGTGGCATAAACCAGGGCCCGGGCAGAGGGGAAAGCAGTGGCAGCTGAGGAAACGGCAGCGGCGGCAAATGAAGTTCCCATGACGCAAAGTGCCCCGCCGCCGCTGATGCCACTGCCCGCTGGCTGCCCTGGCCTGCAGCCAGCCCAGCATAGTGCTGGGATGGCTGCAGGCAGGGGCAGCAAGCAGGTGGTGGCATCGGCAGCAGGGTGAATGTTGGCCTCAGTGGCGGTGGGGCACTTTGAATCGCGGGATCTGCCAAGTGCCTTTGCTGCAGACCCGGGTATGGTGCTGGGCTAGCTGCAGGCCGGGGCGGGTCCCATGATGCAAAGTGCCCCGCCGCCCCGATGCCGCCGCCCGCCCACTGCCCCAGCCTGCAGCCAGCCCAGCACCATACCCGGGTCTGCAGCAAAGGTGCTTGGCAGCTTTCGCGATGCAAAGTGGAGAGTTGAACTTGCTTGGAGCATGAACTTTTCCAACACAGGCGCGTTTTACAAGCAAGGCTCCTGCTGCTAGATTGCACAGTTGCTCAACTGCAAGGCATGATTCGCTGCTCCCAGATCAGGAGGCAGGAGAATCACGTGCCTCCTTTGCATACGAAATTTTTTGCTTTTAAACCCTTGCTTAACTCTTAAAAGGCGAAAAATTCCTTATGCACAGGAGGCCCATAGTTCTCTCGCCTCCTCCTATAGTTAACACTAAGCAGCTTCCAAGTCACTGTGACTTGGAGTCTGGCAGCAACTACCTTGGCTTTAATTATTTTTTAAAAATTCTTTAAAATTCTTTCCTTTTCCTCATGACTAGTGAGGCCGTGCCTCCTCTGCCTCTAGTGACTGCACGTCCCTGGTAGATAGGTAGGGAAAGAGAGAGTAGGTTGGTAGGTAGAGGAATAGAGAGAGAAATAACGACAGAGGGACAGAAATACAGTAGATAGGTAGGGAGAGAGTAGGGAGGTAGACAGAGGGAGGGAGGAATAGAGAGTAGGTAGGTAGGTAGATGTTTCCAGGTGTATTTATCTATGTGCTAGAGAAGGAAATCGCAGACAATATATGGCACCTAAGACTTTGTTTCTGTTGGCACATTCTCATCAATCAGTTAAAGAGCTTCCCAAAAGGGAAAAAAAAGTTTTTGCACTCTGCTAACCTTCCCAAAATGGCCCATTTTTCACAAAAACGGGCCTGCTTATTTTTAAAAAGGCATGAATAGCCTGGGAGGGGGAGCTTGTAGAGTGCTCCTGAGGATGAGCAAGAAATGCCCCATTTTTCGTGAAAATGGGCCCAATTTTTGTCAAAAAAATTGCATGCATAGCTTTATGGAGGCTTATAGAGTGCTGCTTGGGGCTGAGGGAGCAAAAAACCACCCCTTTTTTGCTAATTTCTGTCATCCCCAGCCCCCAGGAGCTCTCTGAAAGCCTCCATAAGGGTATGCACGGCCATTTTGGTGAAGGGGCAGGACTTAGGGAGGCAAAAAATGCTGTATTCAATGTATAAGATGCGCCCAGATTTTCAGCCTCTTTTTTTAGGAAAAAAAGTGCGTCTTATACTCTAAAAATACAGTACTATTTTTTTATGCGGAGGTGGATATTTATTTATTTATTTATTTATTTATTTTTATTTAGTGCTAGATAACAGGTACAAGTATAAACATGAACATGAACACAGGAAATGGGTACGAATAAATGGGGACAATAGGACAGGGACGGTAGGCACGCTGGTGCGCTTTTGCACGCCCCCTTACAGACTTCTTAGGAAAAGGGTGAGGTAGACGCTAGACAGTTTAAGGTTAAAGTTATGGGGGTTTAAAGATGTAACAACAGAGTTGGGTAGTGCCTTCCAGGCATTGACCATCTGTTGCTGAAGTCATATTTTGTGCAATCGAGTTTGCAAATATTTCCAAATGGCTGACTGGGCTTTAGTCATTCACTATTTTTTTTTCTTTTCTAAAAGGCCTGTTACAAACTCTGCATGGCCCAGTAAAAATTATGGAAAATAAATATGATGGTTCTTTCCTTAGTAATATGTCAGTTTTCCTTTTTTTAAAAAGCCCATTATGGTCTCTTTCAAAAAAGTGAGCTGAGACAGACAGACAGACAGACAGACAGACACACACACACAGAAGCTTTTCAGAGCTTACCTAGTTTTACAGAGGCTTTGCAGCTTATTCTTTCCTTCAAATATGAACCCCATTTCACTTTTATTTTTAACCTAATTACCTCAGATAACATGCTAACTCTGTTCTGAACAATTCATAAGAGAGATACGTGTGTGTGTAAGTGTGTGTGGCATGGTGTGCTTTTTCAAGTTATCAAATTCCAGGAATTATTCTACTGAGGCTTTGCAATCAATTTCCACTAACAACTTCCTATTCATGATTTAATAGTACCAGACACTACTAGAAATCAACAGAATGGTTGGCTTGCCCTACTTTATTGTACTATATTATCTTTTGTTAAATTCAGGCCGAGTTGCTCTCTCTTTCTTGGGAGGAGTGAGTTTGATTAGAATAACAGGGTTATATGGAATCTTGGAGGTCTTCTAGTCCAATCCCCTGCTTAGGCAGGAAACCCTATACCACTTCAGACAAATGGATATGCAATATTGTTTTTAAAATGTCCAGTGTTGTAGCATTCACAACTTCTGGAGGCAAGTTGTTCCATTGATTAATTGTTCTGTCAGGAAATTTCTCCTTAGTTCTAAATTGCTTCTCTCTTTGATTAGTTTCCATCCATTGCTTCTCAGGTGCTTTGGAGAATAGTTTGACTCCCTCTTCTCTGTGGTAGCCCCTGAGGTATCGGAACACTGCTATCATGTCTCCCCTAGTCCTTCTTTCTATTAAACTAGACATACCCAGTTCCTGCAACCGTTCTTCATATGTTTTAGCCTCCAGTCCCCTAATTATCTTTGTTGCTCTTCTCTGCAATCTTTCTAGAGTCTTGACATCTTTTGTACACCGTGGCAACCAAAACTGGATGCAGTAGTCCAAGTGTGGCCTTACCAAGGCATGATAAAGTGGTATTAACCCTTCACATGATCTTGATTCTATCCCTCTGTTTTTGCAGCCTACAACCATGTTGGCTTTTTTGGCAGTTGCTGCACACTGCTGCCTCATATTTAAATGGTTGTCCATTAGGACTCCAAGATCCCTCTTACAGTTCCTACAGCAAGGAAAAAGGAGTACTTGGTAGATGGACTGGATAGTTATTTATTAGAATTATATCCCACCATTATTTTTTGTATCTCAAGGCATTGTACATAATGCTTCTTCTGCATCTTTTCCCCGTAATGACAATCCTGCAAGGAGGGATGCATTGAGAGAGATTGTCCCAATGGCACCCAGATGCCTTCTAGGCCTAAGGAAGGACTAGAATTCTTAGGCTTCCATTTTCTAGTTCAGCACCTGAACCATTATACCAAACTGGATAACTGGAAGAGATGCTTGTGAGAAGGTCACTGGGCATAGCAAAATACGTAAGGTCCAACTAGTACATACATTTTTCCCAACAACAACAGCCTTAGTTGCTGAGATTGTGATCAATATTTGCCAATCCTAAATATTTTCCATTGTGATTTTCACTATAATAAGAATGCTGCTAAAAAAATGTTATGTAGTTGTTTAAATCACTTTTGTGAGCAGGTTTTGCCTGGGAAAATCAGTACCTGGAAATGGTCAAAATGAGCAATAACATCATTTGGGGTTGGGGGGTGGGGAGGACACTTTTAATTTACTTGAGAGAATGAAGAGGATTTTGTGGATTTGGCAAGTCAATGCTATCCCCCAAAATGCTTAGCACTGTAGAGAATTCATCTTCACTTTAGACTAGTGAATGCAACTGAGCAATAAAATAGACTTGCATTTGTTTTGCTGTTATTTAGAGTCCACTGAAGCTGTGGCTTTCAGCTTGAAACAATCAATAAATCAAATATGAGATCACAAGTTGCAGTGCATTCTCATTCAGGGTAGTTTTCGTTGTTGCTTCTACTGTGTTAGAGTTCTTTGTCTTGGCAGCGGAATTGCTTTTATCCCTTTTCATCAAGCCCAACTGTCCGATAAAGCAAACTCAATTCATGTCCTATAATGACAAGGTCATGCACCACCACAGTGCTCCTTTTAGATTTGCTTTGATATGGGTACCTGAGGGGGAGTAAAGCTCATATCAAAATGAAGAGCATTGAAGGATTTGGATGAATCACCCCTAGTTTCACCTGAGAATATGAGCAGATAAGAAGAAAGCTTTGATTTAAACATACACGGGTTAGTTATATTTTTCACAAATGACTTCTTTATACTATTGAACACAATGCGAACTTTAAGGCCAACTGCAATAACACTTTCTCATGAAAAATTAACAAAGAATTTATGGAAATGTAATGAAAGTCCCAAAGCAATTAGCCTAGATTTCTCTAGAGCCTGAGAAAAGCCTGGATAATTGCAGGCAGAAACTACATAAAGTGGCTATTTTCATTATCACAGGATACAGAACGTCCATTTTCATCACAATGGCACATAATGATGTTAAAGCTAACACAAAGATATATTTTAAAAGGTTGTGACACAGTTTACAAAATGGTTTGATTTATGTGACTTTGGGGATACGTATTAAAGATTATTTAAAGAAAAAGGGAAGAAAAGAAGAAAAGAAAAGAAGCCAATTCTGTTATTGTCAAAAGCTGTTAAATATTACAAAAGTAGAGACAGTGGTACATTATGTTATCTATAGTACAGACAAAAATTAGTGACATTTGTCACTGATTTTAAAGAATTGACTTGCTGAACAAATTATTACAAAGAATATAGCTCCCCAAATCCTTTTGTATTTACTTTTCAATATGCTTATCATTTTAGTTCTATGCTCTGAATAACTGTCTGTGGGAACAAAGGCATGTGGGTGTAAAGCAAAAGAGCAATGTAGAGATAAAATGCTGAGAATATTCTCAGCTACATCTATCTGGATATTTAGTTCCTCTGATCTCACCTAGATAATTTTATACCACCCTATATAATATACGAAGGTGTCTCTTTCTTTTATAAAACATAAAAAGTGTGTGTAGATATTTACTTAGCCCGCCTGTACGTTATCTGGCAGACTATTCTAATTCATTTCTTCCTCTGAAGCTTGTGACACTGTTTTCAATGTTTCTTTTATAATCTCATTTGAGTTCTTAATAAAAGCCTATGAGAAAAGGTTTTACATAACATTGCACAATCATAAAATCCAATGTTATTGTCACATTTTAAGCTAAAAAGCTACTCTTTTCTAAAGATAGCGGTAAACTGAATGGTTTCCTGACTGTTATGATTGACTTTTCTTTGGCTTCCATTAATTGTGAATCTGCAACTAGCTATATAAATCCATACAATAACAATACACTATTGAATCTAACATCTTTTAATTTTTTCTTCTCTCTTCTCCTCTCCTTGACTTTAATATTTTTCTTCCCCTGCATCTTGCCAAGAAAAGAAAAATCTGACAATTTATTTTTTAAACTCAGATGATAGTGTGCCCTGCATGCTCACTTCAGATCTCTATTCCAAGGTATATTGACATGTTTATGCCATCTAACTGCAGCCTGAACATGAAGGTTTTTTTTTAAAGAGAGAGAGAGAGAGAGAGAGAGAGAGAGAGGGAGGGAGGGAGGGAGGGAGGGAGGGAGGGAGGGAGGGAGAAGGGTGAGATGAGGGATGCTGAGGTTGCTCATCATCTGGTAACATTTTTGACACTGGAAAGCAATTTTCCAGTCTGCGAGCAGTTATTTATTTTTTATGTTTTATTTACTACATTTATATACCACCAATCTCAGTAAGTCCATCACACTATGATAATTGAAAACTTCAGAAAAAGATATGTTCTTCAAACTTTTCTTCAGTAAAAGGTAAGGTAAGATGCAATGGTGCAATTCAGGCGGTTCTATTTGGTTCGGGCAAACCGGTAGTGCTGGCAGCAGGAGGCTCCACACACCTGCCCGAACATTATCATTTCCCATTTTTGATACTCTGCACATGCGCGGAAGGTTCTGTGCATGCACGGAGGTGGCATGCTCGTGGTAACCTTTTCGAACCGGTAGTGAAGGTAAGTTGATTTCACCCCTGGTAAGATGTCATAGGCAAGTCAAAGATTTTGACATATCCAACTCTATGCAAATGAGCAATTTTTAGCCTTTCTACCAATGACATTTCATTTTAATCCAGAGAAAGGGAGGGAGGGAAGAAGGAAGGAAGGTACTTTCCTGCTCAAATTTTTAAAAAAAAGCCAAACTCTTATGCCAGCCAAATAAGTAATTGGAGGAAAATCCTAATGAGAAATCCATTTAAAACCAAAGATTCGACTGGATATAAAAAGGAATTTATTAGGAAAAGGGCAATATGGAAAAAAAACAAGAAAAGGCAGCAATGACACAAAGAGTTCTCAGTAAAACCTATTCATCAGCTTAGCTAAGCTAGTTAGTCTTGGGTAAACTTTTGGAATTCTGCACATATTCAAAATTCATTGCAGTGAAGATATTTGGAGAAGAAATATCTGGATCTTCCTGATATATATATATATATATATATATATATATATATATATATATGTATATGTATATATGTATATATGTATATGTATATATGTATATATGTATATATGTATATATGTATATATGTATATATGTATATATGTATATATGTATATATGTATATATGTATATATGTATATATGTATATATGTATATATGTATATATGTATATATGTATATATGTATATATGTATATATGTATATATGTATATATGTATATATGTATATATGTATATATGTATATATGTATATATGTATATATGTACATATACAATTGTATCACAGCGGCCAGTTGTTTCGCCGGATTTGGCATTGGTTACTAGTCGGGCCCCACCCAGGGGCCTAGGACGTCGTAACGTATTTTCGTAATATGCGTGCAGATCCAAGCAGTGCGGCTTTTTGCATTTGACTGATGGTGATTTTGTCAATTTTTAACTGTTTTAAATGTAATTCCAGTGCTTTTGGTATAGCACCCAGTGTGCCAATTCCCACTGGAATTATCACTGCTGGTTTGTGCCATAGTCGTTGAATTTCGATTTTTAAGTCCTGGTATCTTGCGATTTTTTCATGTTCTTTCTCGGCGATCCTGCTATCACCTGGTATTGCGATGTCTATGATTGTGACCTTATTTTTCTCAACCAGTGTGATGTCTGGTGTATTATGCGCCAGTATTTTGTCGGTTTGTATACGGAAATCCCACAAGATCTTGACCATCTGATTTTTGGTGACTTTTTCAGGCTGATGTTCCCACCAGTTTGTTGCTGTTTTAATATTATAATTTTTGCACAAATTCCAATGGATCATTTGTGCTACTGAATTGTGCCGCAATTTATAATCAGTCTGCGCGATTTTTTTACAGCGGCTGAGTATGTGATCAACAGTTTCATCAGCTTCTTTGCAAAGTCTGCATCTGGCATCATCAGAGGATTTTTCGATTTTGGCCTTAATGGCATTTGTGCGGATAGCTTGTTCTTGTGCAGCCAGGATTAGTGACTCTGTTTCTTTCTTTAATGTACCTGTTGTTAACCATAACCAAGTTTGTTCACTGTCCACTTTATCTTTTATTTTTTCCAGAAATTGGCCATGCAGTGTTTTGTTCTGCCAACTCTCCATTCTTGATTTTATCAATTCTTTTCTGTATTCTTATTTCGTCTGTTGGGCCTTCAGTAGATTTTTGTTCTTTACTTCGATTAATAGATGTTCTTGACTTTCTTTTAAATAATCAGCCAGTGCATGTTTTTCTTCTTCAACTGTTTGTTTCACTTGTAATAATCCTCTGCCACCTGATTTTCGGGGCAGATATAGTCTATCAGTATCACCACGTGGATGTAAACTGTAGTGCATTGTCATTAGTTTCCTGGTTTTTCGGTCCAAAAGGTCCAAATCAGCTTGTGTCCAGTTAACTATACCAGCTGTGTATCTTATAACTGGTATTGCCCATGTATTTATGGCCTTGATTGTATTTCCACCATTCAATTTAGATTTCAAAATTTTCCTAACTCTGTTGGTGTACTCTCGCCTGACAACAGTTTTTACTTCTCCATGCTTGATGTTATCCAACTGCAGAATGCCTAAGTATTTGTAGGCTTCATTTTCTTTGCATTTAATTAATTGGACATTGGGCATTTCAATTCCCTCACATGCAGTGATTTTGCCCCTTTTTATGGATACAGTGGCACATTTTTCCATGCCAAACTGCATTTGAATATCGGTGCTGAATACTCGGACTGTGTTTGTCAATGATTGGATTTCTATTTCTGACTGTCCATAGAGTTTCAAATCATCCATATATAGTAAATGCGAAATTTTTTCAGCTTCTTTGGCTGTTTGGTAGCCTAATTTCATTTCATTATTATTATTATTATTATTATTATTATTATTATTATTATTATTATTTATGATTAATATTATTTCTGAATTGTTTTATTTATAGGCAGGTAACTTTCTTTCCTAGCCTTAAAAAAACATAGAAGAAAATCTTTGGGAAGACTGAATGCTGCTTTGATCAATAGCAATAGCAGTAGACTTATATACCGCTTTTTTTTTTTTTTTAATCTGGTATGATGAGTGCATGGGATTGTATGTGGTTGAGTGAATGATCCCACTTTTATCTTTATTATCATTGTATTTTATGTGTTTTAACTTTTCTGTGGGGACTGCTTGGGTGAGTGAATGAGTATGTCTGATTCGGAGGACCTGCCGGGAGAAGCGGGGGCCATGGGGGTGGCTGAGGGGACTAGAGACACGGGAGAGGGTCGGGGTATTACGGTCGTAACAGGGAGGGGCAGATACGGCGGGGACTTTAGGGCAGGCCATTACCGGGGAAGGAGGGTTCGCTACATCACAGAGATCCCTCCTTCCGGCCCTATGAGTTCCACTCCGAGACCAGATGGCGCAAGTAATCAGGACCCTGGACTCAGGCTGCTGTCGCTAAATGCCAGGTCTGTGGTACATAAAGCTCCTCTCGTCCGGGACTTAATTTTAGACGAGAGGGCAGACCTGGCATGCATTACTGAAACCTGGCTGGGCCCAGAGGGAGGAGTCCCCCTTGTAGAACTGTGCCCAGATGGATTTCAGGTGCTGCACCAGCCGAGAGCCCAGGGAAGGGGTGGGGGTGTGGCCGTTGTTATCCGGGAGTCGTTAGTTCCTCGTAGGGTCCCTGCTCCGGAGCTTGTCGGGTGTGAGTCTCTGCTGATAAAGTTGGACCTCAAGGGTCAAGTGGGTCTGCTGTTAACGTACCTGCCTCCCAACAGCGTTGCAGCAGCCCTCCCCTCGCTCCTCGAGTCGGTAGCCCAGCTGGCAATTGAGTTCCCTAGGTTGATGGTCCTGGGGGACTCTAATTTGCCTTCGCTCGGTGAAAACTCTGATGGGGCGCAGGAGTTCATGGCTTCCATGACAGCCATGGGCTTGACCCAAGTAATTCGGGGCCCAACCCATTCGGCGGGTCACATGCTCGACCTCGTATTCCTCTCGGAGCAGTGGATTTGTGACCTTGGTCTGAGGGGTAACGACATCATACCCCTGTCGTGGTCAGACCACTGCCTACTGAGGCTCGACTTCCGGAGACCAAACCCCCACTGTAGGGAGGAGGAACCGACCAGGTGGTTCCGCCCCAGGCGACTTATGGAACCGCTAAGGTTCCAGACGGAGCTTGGGGTCATTCCTGATACTTTCGCCCACAGTCCGGTAGAGACTCTGGTTGCTGCTTGGCATTCGGCAGCATCAGAGGCCCTCGACCGGATTGCGCCACTACGGCCCCTCCGAGGCGGCGGATCCCGGAGACCTCCTTGGTTCACCGAGGAACTCCGGGAGATGAAGCGCCGGAGGAGATGCCTAGAGCACCGATGGAGGTCCGATAAGTCCGAATCGAACCGAGCAATGGTAACCACCTGCACCAAGGAATACACCAGGGCACTTAGGGCAGCGAAAAGATCTCATATAGCCACCTTGGTTGCGTCCGCTGAGTCCCGCCCAGCCGCCCTGTTTAAGATAACCCGCTCCCTATTAAATAAAAGGGATGCGGGGGAACCCTTGCAGGGCAGAGCTGAGGACTATGCCCAATTCTTAGCGGACAAAATTGCTCGGTTTCGGTCGGACTTGGACTCCATCCCCGCAGTTCCAGCCGAGGCACAAGAGGATCAGGTGGAACATCTCTGGGTTGAGTTTCAGGATGTTACCCCCGGGGATGTGGACAAGGCCATGAGGGCTGTAAGTGCCTCCACCTGCGTACTGGACCCGTGTCCCTCATGGCTAGTTACTAACAGCAGTGAGGTGACACGAGGCTGGATCCAGGCAGTTGTGACCGCCTCTCTTCGGGAGGGGAACTTCCCCGCCACACTGAAAGCGGCGGTGGTGAGACCTCTCCTAAAGAAGCCATCTTTGGATCCAGCCGTTCTTAATAACTATCGCCCAGTCTCCAACCTTCCCTTCCTTGGGAAGGTTGTTGAGAAGGTGGTGGCCTTTCAGCTCCAACGGTCCTTGGAGGAAGCAAACTATCTCGACCCCTTCCAGTCAGGCTTCAGACCCGGTTACAGCAAAGAAACCGCTTTGGTCGCATTGACTGATGATCTCTGGAGAGCCAGAGATGGAGGACATTCCTCCATCCTGGTCCTCCTTGACCTCTCAGCGGCTTTCGATACCATCGACCATGGTATCCTTCTGCGACGACTGCGGGAGGTGGGAGTGGGAGGCACCGTGTTGCGGTGGTTCTCTTCCTACCTCTCGGACAGGTCGCAGTCGGTGTTAGTGGGGGGGCAGAGATCGTCCCCTAGGCCCCTAACATATGGGGTGCCTCAGGGCTCGGTCTTATCCCCCCTACTATTCAACATCTACATGAAACCGCTGGGAGAGATCATCCGCAGGCACGGGATCAGATACTATCAATATGCGGACGATACCCAGTTGTATCTGTCTGCCCCGTGCCAACTCAATGAAGCGGCAGACGTGATGAACCGAGGCCTTGAGGCCGTTAGGGACTGGATGAGGGTTAACAAGCTTGTGCTCAACCCAGAAAAGACCGAGTGGCTGTTGTGTTTCCCTCCCAAAGATTCGACCAATATTCCATCACTCAGGCTGGGGGGTCAAATTTTATACCCCTCAGAGAGGGTTCGCAACTTGGGAGTCCTCCTAGATCCACAGCTATCGTTTGACCACCACCTGGCGGCTGTGACTAGGGGGGCATTCGCCCAGGTTCGCCTGGTGCGCCAGTTGCGACCCTACCTGAATCGGGAGGCACTCACAACAGTCACTCGGGCCCTTGTGACCTCTAGGCTGGAATACTGCAATGTGCTCTACATGGGGCTGCCCTTGAAGAGCATCCGGCGACTTCAGTTGGTACAGAACGCGGCCGCGCGAGTGATTGTGGGTGCACCGCGGTTCACCCACATAACACCTATCCTCCGCGAGCTACGCTGGCTACCTGTCGATCTCCGGATGCGCTTCAAGGTGCTATTAGTCACTCATAAAGCCCTGCATGGTAGTGGATCTGGATACTTGAGAGACCGCCTCCTGCCAATCACCTCCCTGCGACCAATTAGATCACACAGATTGGGCCTCCTCCGTATTCCATCAGCCAGCCAGTGCCGGCTGGCAACTACAAGGAGGAGGGCCTTCTCAGTAGTTGCCCCGACCCTTTGGAACAAACTCCCCGTGGAGATTCGTACCCTCACCACCGTCCAGGCCTTCCGCACAGCCCTCAAGAACTGGCTAGCCCGTCAGGCCTGGGGACAAGGATAGCCGCCCCTCCCGAATGATGAATGTATGTTGCTTATTACTTTTATTATATGTGTCTATGTTATTGTTTGTACTTCCCCTCCCTGATTTTATGTGAGCCGCCCTGAGTCCCCTCAGGGAAAAGGGCGGCCTACAAATGTTAATAAAATCAAAAATCAAAATCAAATCAAATCAAATCATAGGGCTTTCAGCCCTCTCTAAGCGGTTTACAGAGAGTCAGCATATTGCCCCCAACAATCTGGGTCCTCATTTTACCCACCTCGGAAGGATGGAAGGCTGAGTCAACCCTGAGCCGGTGAGATTTGAACCGCTGAACTGCTGATCTAGCAGTAGCCTGTAGTGCTGCATTTAACCACTGCGCTACCTCGGCTCTTCAAGCTAGGAAATCAAGCTAGGAAAGTATGACAATATGTTTATTGTCATCTGAATTTCTTATGCAAATCTGTGGTTTTGTATTTTTGTTCTCTTATTTGGTTAGAAATTAAATCTGCCACAAATTTGAACTTCTGTAAAACATGATCATTCTCTAAACACTTAGAATTACTTGATGTTGATATTTAACTTTGTGGACACCTTTGAACAACAAAGATTAAAACTGTGTTGCTCAGTGTTAAGCCTTTTAGTCAGCACAGCCTTTCCCAATTTCTAATGGCAATGTTGGACCACAACCACAGCTGGCATGGCTTTTGACTATATATGGAATGATCCATGGAAGATTAGAGCAGATAAATCTGCTATAAACACATTTCTGGGTGTAACTTACCCTTAACTCCTGGGGCTTACTTTTGAGGGGGCAAATATATTTTCACTGTAAGGAAAATGGTTGAAATCATGATTTCATTACTTGGTTTACTGATTAAAATATATCTTACAGATTTAAATAGAACTTGTGCCTCATTCTCTACATGCTTACTTGATGAAACTAAATCCCATAGGCAT
The DNA here is from genome assembly GCF_009769535.1 of Thamnophis elegans. Taxonomy (NCBI): domain Eukaryota; kingdom Metazoa; phylum Chordata; class Lepidosauria; order Squamata; family Natricidae; genus Thamnophis; species Thamnophis elegans. Next base: position 92,409,678 of record NC_045543.1, read on the forward strand.
ACTTAAAGATAAGTATGCATAAGAGTGGACTTTGCTTGCTTCTTTCCAGCAGTCTGAACTGAATTATTCCTATATAAGGAGCTTTTTCCAATTCAGATTAATGCTAATTTATTAAGGATTTGGGAATCATAGCTGACAGAACGGCTTATTCTTTTCAGCCCTCCGTCATTCCAATTTTGGCAATAAGTACCATACATTCCCGGTTCAAAACATTTCCAAAATATTTTAGATACTCCAAATAAACTTATTGGTTAGGGACTAATTTAAAACTACATGCAACACATTTTTATTTCCAGACTGTCGATTCAGCTGAGCAACAAGGCGCATGGCAGGAGAATCTCATAAACAAATACATTCAGCTGTGCTGTGGATTACGCTAAAGTGACACATTTATTTAAAAATCTGCCTACGACTTGTCCTCATTGATTAAATGCCCTTAAGAAAGTGAATCTGATTAAATAGAAGCCATTAAGATTCAGTCCACCTCCTCCACTGCTTTTGATGGTTGACACATTCCCTAGAGAGGGAGATTGGACAGCTGATAAGCGAACACTGAATTATAAGCACTTTGTGGAATGTCACTAGCAAATGAAAGATGTACTGTTTTGCTTGCAAAGCAAGAGAAAGCCTTAACAGCACAAAAATGGACATGGCACAGGAATTATTTCATCTTCTGTGCCTAGAATATAAATGACTGTATATATCACACATGTAATTTTAGGGCTGAGGTAGCTAATAGAGCAGCACTGCTTGCCGGGAAATATGGGTTCAATTGATCAGAACCAGAAAGAAGAGAAGTGGCTCTTTCTTGACTTCTCATAATACTGTCAGCATTCCAAACAAGTTCTGTCTGTGTAATCCCCCTGGATGGCTTTCAGAAACGTAGTTATGGATAGAGTAAAGGGGACACATATGCTATTTTTGCCTTTTCCAATTGAGAAAGAAACTACTAATTGTACCATGCTTGCACTGTGTATCAATAGTTTAGATTTAGATGTCAATATGAAGTTACAATTAATTTCCATTGAAATAAAGGAGTTTAATATCCATTAGAGGCTTAAGGCTGCCTTCCCAGGCACTTGGCCATTGAAGTATCTGCCCAGTTGCATAAATTATTTAGAAATAGTCTAATTTCAAGGGTTGCTCTCCTTATCCCCCCACCCCCAGTTCTCGGTGGTTAACTGCATGAAAAAATATCCATAGCTGCAACGTTTTGTCAAATGGTTATATGCAGTTTACAATTTTGAGTTCTGTAAGAGCTGCTATTTAATGTGCCTTTAATTAATTCTTCCAGTTTTTCCAGTTAATTTGAAAGCAGAGGTGAACAGTAGTTGATTTGATATAGCAACCTCAGATGTCCTTTTCTAAAATACAAATAAATAAACAGTATTTTTTTATAATAATAAGAAACATGCTTTTTCTCTCTACTATATTAATTTTATTATTTTATATTATGTAAATTTTGATGAGAAAGTAATTAAATTCCATTGCCTGATCTATTGTTTTTTGGAGTCAGCACATGACATACTACTCAAAGTAGAGGTGAGCTTCACTTACATTCACAAGCAGTTTGCTGGTTGTGAGCGCATGTGCCAGCTTCGCTCAAATGCGCCCCTTTGGGAGTGAAACGGAGCTTCAAAGAAGCAGGTAATTAACTCAGGCAGGTCCAGTGGGTAAAGCAGGGGTGATGCGTAACTCAGCTGGGCAGTGAGAGTGGAGGAAACGAGACAGAAAGTTAATTATAAATGGATAGCTTAGCACAAGGGAGGGTTAGTGGACCCAACTAGCGATCAAGAGTTTGCCCGAACCCGCATGACCATGCAACAGCCCATCATTGACTGAAAGCCAAACATAGCACTGAGTCTGGCAAAAAAGAAAGAAAGGACGATCTAGATGTCCCATATCTGAAAGTGTTTTATTGTACACACAGATTTAGGAGAGAACTTGTAATTTACTCCATTTATTCTAACCGTGATGCTTACTGTTCCTTCTTCTGTCTTCCACTCTTTTTCTGCTTCCCTTAAACACCCTTTTTATTTCAAGTATGCAGAACATGTTTGCACTCTTGCATTGAAAGCTTTTTGGAAAATAGTGTTCTATCTCCGAATTTTACAGTGCTGCATCATTGCCATTTCAATGTTAGATCTATGTTTCTATTTTCCCCACCTTTTGCTTCAGAATAGCAGAAATATATAGTCCTGTGTAGATTCAGAGGTAATCTATCTGCAAATAAGCACTGTTGGTGATTTGGATGATCTGGAGTTGCAATAGAGCTAAATATAAAAGATACCAAAAAAGGGATGAGACATCAAGAAAAAATACAGTCAGCCCTGTAAAAAGAGAAACTGTTTAAAAAGCTAATGCTCAATACAGTTGAGATTGGTAAAGGATTCTATAAATAACACAAAGGGCCTTTCAGTAGGTTTAAATAAAAAGAAGAGCAGAAAAATAATTATAGCACCTGCCCGGGAAAGATGGCAGAATTCTAACAAAGAAGAGCTTTCCTAAAATTCATATTTTATCAACCTTCCCTATTCTTAACTGCATACATTCAACCAGGCAGTTGTGAGCATCAGAATTGATTGATTATGTGCCATAAAATCCATGTTGACATTCAGCAACCACATTTATAGACTTTTTCCAGGATGCTCTGTCCCTAATCTGGTTCCTTAAGTCTTCCAACAGTACATCCACTGTAAAGGGATAATCTTCTCTTTCACCTCCTCCAGAGATTTAGGTCTTCACATAATATGTCTGAAGTAGGATAATTTGAGTCTGGTTAATTGTAATTTGAGAATTATGGGTTTATTTATTTGCTATCTATAGTATAGTAGAGTATAGTAGAAGTTTTGTCCAATACCAAAGTCCAAAAGTATCAACCTCCTTTCTATCCTGCTATTTCAAAGTCCAACTTTCACTTTCTTAGAGTATTACAGGAAAATAATTGCCTTTATACTGTAGATAGCAAACTGCAGAATAAAGGGACAGAATAGAAGCCTGAGATCAATAATTCCTGCTCATGTTCAATTAATTTACTCCAAATAGGTTTATATCTACAATATCAGAGTAATTAGGTAAAGTTATTATGAGATATCAGCATTAATCAGCGACTTTTAAAAAGTAGAACATTTTTTTCAGTAAATAATTTGAAAAAAAAATGTTGTAGATATAATATAACGCAATGTCAGTAAAGCATTTGAAAAACAACCTCATAGTAACAAGAATATCTGAGGGAGGGGAAGATTTTAAAAAAGCAAATATAAACAAGATGCCAAGACAGCTAAGTAGATACTTTAGCTGCCTTGAAAATCATACTCAAAGAATATTAATCAATGGTTCCAGAAGTAGGTTGCTCTCAGTTCGGCCCGGATCAGGAAAACCGGTAATAGCAGCAAGGGAAGGCTCCACCAACCCACCCGGACGCTTCTGCACATGTGCAGAAGTGTTGTGTGTGTACGCAAGCACGTGTGAGTGCAAGAGTGAACTGGTAGTAAAAATATACTCACCACTGAATGGTTCCTTATAAAATTGGTATAATGGTACAGGACTTTACATTGACACTTTATTATTTAATTCATAAGCAAAATATGAGAAATGCTAGACTAGGAACAGAAATTGCAATTAACAATTGCTGAAACTTCAGCAAACTCAGACGTGTTGGTCACACTACATGTATATTAATACTGAAGACAGACAAGAAGAGCATTCGGCGACTTCAGCTAGTCCAGAATGCGGCCGCGCGAGCGATTGTGGGTGCACCTCGCTTCACCCACATAACACCTATCCTCCGCGAGCTGCACTGGCTGCCTGTTGATCTCCGGGTGCGCTTCAAGGTGCTACTTATCACCTACAAAGCCCTTCATGGTAGTGGGCCTGGGTACTTGAGAGACCGCCTACTGCCAATTACCTCCACTAGACCGATACGATCGCATCGATTAGGCCTCCTCCGAATTCCATCTTCCAGCCAGTGCAGACTGGCAACTACCCAGAGGAGAGCCTTCTCGGTGGCTGCTCCGACCCTCTGGAACGAACTCCCCGTGGAGATTCGGACCCTCACCACCCTCCAGTCCTTCCGCGCCGCTTTAAAGATCTGGCTGTCCCGGCTGGCCTGGGGTTAAGATTCTAACCCCACCCGAATTGTGTGACTGTTTTTAATATGTTGTATTGTCTCCATGTTGGAGTATTGTTTGTCTCCCCCCCCCCCTTTTTGAACTGTGAGCCGCCCTAAGTCCCCCCAGGGAAAAGGGAGGCATACAAATAAAGGGAAAACGAAAACGAAAACTATAGAGTCACCTGCTGAAATGGAAAGAAAATGCAAAAGCTAAAGTGCTCAATATTCAGAAACTAAGATAATGTCAACCTATGAAATAGATGTTGAAGAAGTTGAAGTGGCAACATGCTTCCCAAAAAATGCTGCATTAGCCATAAGGAAATCTGTGTTACTTGGGAGAAGAACTGTGTCAAATCTAGTCAAAATATTAAAGTACAGAGGCTTCACACTGACAACAAAAGTACATATTGTCAAAGACATAGCTTTCTTCCCTTGTTGTAACATCTGGCTGTGATGTCTGGACTATCAGAAAAAGAGAATGAAGTAAAAAGGATTCTTTTCGAATTGTAGTGCTGGAGAAAATTGTTGCAAATATCTTGATTCACAAGAGGAATAAATCATTTCATGTTGGATGAAGTAAAACCAGGACTTCTTATGAGAAGAACTGATAATACTAAAGCTCAAATATTTTGCACATACGTATAATGTAAAAGCAAGAATCGTTGGAGAAAACTATAATACTTGAAAAAAATCAGTCAATTGAAAAAGAGACTGAAGAAAACAAGGTGGCTGGTTGTTATTATTGATGACCCCAGAAGAAGCTTTCAAGAATCTAGAAGAGACAATGACTGACTGACTCTCAGCAAAATGATACCCATTGGCTCAGTCAGAAGAAATTGAGTGATTAAACAATAATAAAGGCAACAAAGAGGCACTGAATATCTGAATAATGTTGAAATTCTAGAAATATCGATTAGTATTCTTTTAGAAAGAAACGGAAGAGATATCGAATAGGTAGGTAAGTATGCAATGTTTGAAACTACCAAGGCATGCTGATTGGTAGGATAAATTTCTTTGCAATAAAAAAAAAACAGTAGAAATCATTGTACAGATCCTATGTTGTAATGCATCTTATCCCCACTCCCAACCCATTCTCACATGTACACTTAAACATACACAAAGTATAAAAAAACAATATAAGGCAGAAAACAGCTAATATCTGAACACACTGGAGACATGTCTTGTAACATTGGTGAACCTCCTATACAGAAGGAGGTTCTGTACAGAACTGAACTAGTTCACAACATTTTCAATAATTTTAACCCAACATTTGCTGCATGATAAAAATTGAGAGAGATTATTTTGTATTGCTCAGGCAATTCTTATTTTAAGGTTTGAAATATGGACAATTAAAATGTTCAACAATAATTTTAAAGCACCTGCTAGCAGTACTTTTGTTAGGAAAAAAAAGAACCAGGCTAGCTCTATTTCTAAACTGCAGAGTGTAGATGTTATCACTTCTATTACCTGGAGGTGTTTACATCTTTGCAGAACCACTGTGATAAATTGCATTCCCTCTGTGGCTCAGTGAATCCAGATAACAGTAGGCAATTTTAAACATACTGACTTAAATGTTTTCCACTGAAATCAGTGAGTATATTAAATTTAGCTCAAGCTTATATAGCTTCAGTGTAGTCCCCAAGGAATTGGTGGGACTCAATGGGATAAGAATAGGGTATAGGATCTATACAAACAATCATGTGTGTTATGCTATGTATGTCTGCCTTCTCTGTATGATAATTTTATTTTTAAAAGTTTTATTTTGCCACTTATTACAAAACTTCTCAAAATGATTGGCAATAATATAAAATCCCAGTAGTAAACAAAAGCCCTTTATTAGGACACTTTATGAATGGTCTTCATTTCATTTCAATGTTTGTCCTTTTTGACGCCAGGAATTCAAGTTTTTCTAGTTCTTGGAAGCTCGGGGTATTTTGACTTGAGACACTTGAAATATTTGCATTTACTGTTCAGTGTTCTTTTAAAAGTTCAGTATGGAATTTTGTTTTCCTCAGCAGTTTCCCCATTGACTACCACTGAAAGCTTTCACTGAAAAACTAGGAATGGCAATATTGCAATCACACTACATACCGGTACTTATCCTCATTTACTGTACATGGATAGAACTAATAACTGGATAACATATGTGGTATTTAACTGAACTCAATACAAAGTCTAACAGAAAAACAGATGCCTTCTCTCATTTGGCTATTGATCCTTCCATTCTAAATAAAGAGAAGCCCAGCAGATATATATATTTGATATTTAGATATTTATTTATCCTTTTTGGGGTCACCATATGGATGACAGATGATTTGGTGGCTTATATTTTATATGTAATTCTAGGATATGCAACCAGCATGACATTAAATCAAACCTTTATTGCAGTTGAATTGTATACTTCATTATATTTCATTTAATTCTTCCTGAAGAAGTCTGGAGGCTATTTATGTTGCTTATTGTGTGTGTGTCTTTCATGGTTTGGCCTGTTCTAACCAATACTTAAGGTGATAGTGAATCAATAGATACATTAGAAGATATTCCCTGATTATAAGAACTTCTATTACCAGAAGATGAAATTAGAGGAGCACTTCCATTCCAGTCAATGGAATGCTTCAGGAATTGATGGAGTATCCACAAAAATATGGCAAGCAACAGAAGAAGAATCAGTAAAGGCTCTAATTAAACTATGCCAACAAATCTGCAGAATGACACAGTGGCCAACTGAGTGGAATAGGTTAATTTGCATTCCAACATTCCAGCAAATGGAGTTAACCAATTGTCTAATATCCTTAATTTGAAATGCCAGTTAAATAATGCTTAATATCATCCAACACAAAGAAGAATCTACATGGAAAAGAAGATGCCAAATGTTGAAGTTGGCTTTAGAAGAAGCAGGTATTTTTATATATTATAATATTATACGGTATAATATTGTAATATTAGGAGACATGATATTTCTGATCTATGCTGGATAATTAAGACAGCCAAAGGATAAAGAAAGGAATCATTACATGTTTCATTGATTATAGAAAGGCCTTTGATTGTGTCACTCATGTCAAACTGTGCAATGTGCTTTGAAAAATGAGAATCCAATTCTCATGCAAAACATGTATTCAGGTCAAGAAGCCACATATGGACAGAACATGATGAAATAGACTGGCTTCAGGTTGGCAAAGGTAATGCTCTCCCCTTATTTATGCAGAATATCTATATATCAGCACATACAGTATCTTTATGTCAGGTGCAAACAATTGTATTCTTTGTGACAGTATACTGAAGCAAAAGTTAGAATTTGAAGAAGTAGGATAGAAAGATAATTGACACTTTTGAATTTTGGTGTTGATCATGAATCCAGAAAATATTATGGACAGTCAGAAAACAAACAAGTAAAGACCATCAAACAAATCAAAGCACAAAGAACCAGGGTCAAATTATACTATTTCAGACACATCATGTGAAACACTAGCTCTGTGGTGAAAGATGTAATGTGTGAAAAGAAGGACTAGGAATTACATGATAGCAATGTTTCAATATCTGAGAGGCTTCCACAAAGAAGAAAGGGCCTGATGGCAGGACAAGAAGCAATGGATGGAAACTAATCAAGGAGAGAACCAATCTAGAAATTGCCTGACAGCAAGAGCAATTAATCCATGGAACGGCTTGCTTCCAGAAGTTGTGGGTGTTCCAACACTGGAGGTTTTTAAAGAAGAGATTGGACAATTTGTCTGAAATGGTATAGAGTTTCCTGCTTGATCAGGGAGTTGGACTAAAGTACCTCCAAGATCCCTTCCCAGCATTACAGAATCTGTTATTCTGTAAGGCTGGGAAAGATGTAAGACAAGAGAAGAAATTAGTAGCAAGAAGGGACATAATTACAGTGGCAATGAGTGTATCATTGAAAGGCTTGAAGGACCAGGTTAGGCCCATGGGAAAAATCTATTTGAGTGTTAAGAATCGACGCCAACTTGATGGCACTTAATCAATCAAAGTGTATTATTATGTAGTTATTATGGTTTGATTACTAAATGATCATTTGTTCTGATATGCTTGATAAAAATAAACAAAGAATCAGGTTAGATTTATGGTAAAAGAATTGCTGTCAGTTATAATTAGATGGACATAATAATTTAACAATGAATATTAGCTTTATGTCATATGTGCTAGGGGCAATTACTGTGCTTTCAATTCACACTTGCAGTATCCTTGTTTTGTCCTAAGCATTTTGGCATACTCATTGACACTGCCATTGTCTCTGCAGATGTCGCAACAGGGCTCTTTGTTGCTTTTGTATCCACCCATTTATCTATATATTGATCATAAAATCAATATACAAGAACTCTATAGTAAAGCAATTAAGGGTGTTGTTAATAGATGAGATATGTGTCTGAAACACCAAATGTCACTCTCTGTGGTTAAAAGAAAATGAAAAATGCATTTGCCATTTTTGTGGAATTGTAATTGCATATATTATCTTTTTTTCAATAGTGATACAACCTACATCAGATAGTCTTTGCAGATATATAGAGGACATTAGCACAATGATCAGCAAATGTAATAAAATAGGGAGCTATACCAACAACAGGGAGATAAGAATAGAATAAAACAATACAACACAGCAACCATTCATTAGAGGCATTGAGTTGAAAAAAAGAGGTCATTTCTCTAAATTACCTGTCCATTGATTCATTCTGTATTTTTAGTTTCTTAGCCTTTAATTTTCTGTCTATAATTTATAGCACTATTTATATTTTTTGGGCATTTAAATTCAGTTTATTCCTTCCTAATACATGCCTTTCCTTCTGCCTCAAAATCAGTATATACTGAATTATCCAATAGAAAGTTGTGGGGAAAAAGATAGAATAAGGAGCCTTTCCTGAAAATCATAGGTTGCTGTTGTGACTCAGCAGCAGCTTGCTGTGAGTTGCGTCGGGGTGCAGGATTACCGATCAGCTGTTGCTCGTTAGGATCGTCTTCTGCAGATAAAAGATGGATGGTGCCATGCCTTAGTTGCAGAAGTCAACGGTCATGGTTCATCGTTCGTCGTGTGTGGTTCATCGTTTCGAGATTCAAAGAGGCACTTGGATAAGTGATTTGCTTTCTGTAAACCTGATTCAAAGAAGCACTTGGATAAGTGATTTGCTTTCTGTAAACCTGGTTTGCTGTAAGAACTTTTTGTTTTTGCTTTTGCTGTGTAACTTTTTGCTAGAGACTTTATCTACGTTTATTTTGGGGCTCGCAGCCAGCTTGAGCCACGACTGATAAAAATATTTCCTTTGAAGTTCTGTATGACTGTCATTTGTGAACAAGCAAGGAGGGGGTCAGAACAGGTTGCCTTGGTTCAAATGTTTACACAGAAGATATCCCTAAACCAGGGCTGGTATCTACCAGTTTGGACCAGTTTGGCTGAACTAATAGCTCTGACTATCAGCTGGAAGTAAACCAGTTCACTCTGACTTTGAAGTGGGTCCACCTGCCCACCCCTGTGTTATACTCACCTATATTTCCTTTTCCAAAGCCCAGTTGATTGGTGTGGCAGAGTGGATTGCCACGCTTCAGCTGTTTTCCTCACCAGCAGTAATGCTGAAGGTGAGTTTTCAGTAAAATGAAGTACACACTCAGCTCAGTTGTTAAACTGGTAGGATCCCACCTCTGCCCTAAACATATATTAACAGACACAACTAAGAAAAATGCCAACTGAAAATATTTTAAATCATGACTATGGTTGCAGAAAAGTTGGTACAAGCCCAGAAGAAAAAAGTTATGTTAAATCATAGCATGAAAAAATAAACTCTAGATTACAGCAAGAGGCTACACATGAATATACTTTTATGGACTTTGAGCTTTATTTCAAATATCTTGAATTCTCAAGCCAGTCCAACTGTATTGTATGAAGAAAGTCCATAGTTTTGCAATAACTACAGCAGGGTGAATATATTTCTTGTTCACAGTCTAAGACAAGCTCAAGTACCCAGTCATTATATCAGGAAGATCCAAAGATTGTGCAGCCAAATTAAATGGCAAAATGGCTGATTTTTTTGAAGGAAGATAGATAGCATTTTTGCAAGAATAGATAAACTTTTCAGATGCTAGGTGTAGAGATGAGGTAATATCAAATTTACAAAGAGGACATGTGCAGCACACTGCCATGACCTTAGTAGCTGGTTACCTCAGATGTCTATGATCTTACCTAATTAGCAGCACCAGGCAGTACCGTGAACCATCTAGACATGTGAGGCTCTACCATGGCTTGGATGTTCTTAAAAGATTGACAAGGAGAATATGCAAATTACAGAGCTTTTGCTATATGCTTTTCACTTTGCTTGTAAAAACTGTATAAAATAATAAACCCTGCGAAGGCAGGGATACATTTTGGATGAACCCTGTGATATCTGATCTCTGAATCCATTACTAGGTTTTTGAGAAGCCCTATAGAAGGCAAGGTTTTCAGTGCCCAATATAAGTTCTTCCTTCCTTTTGTTGTCCACTCTGGAATTTTAAGGCAGGCTGAAGAGATGGCTGGGGAATTCTGGCAGTTGAAATCCAGACATCTTTAAGTGGCCAAGGTTGAGAAGCACTGTCTTTACTCCATGGATTACTTACTTGAGCAGCCTAGTGGTGCAAGTTTTTCATTTCTTTCATACTTCTTGGCACACAATGTAGTAGAAAAAATGTATTGGTACCCATTCTTACTTGTAACGTTTTCTGTATTTTATTAGCATTTGTAGTATTTTATTCACAGTATATTATGTGTTTCTATAAATTTATTATTACAAATTTAGAATGTTTGTTAAGCTTCACCTGGATTTTTTTTACTGAGCCTAACCTGTGTTAAAATACTGTCATAGTTTAGCCTTCATCCAGATTAACTGCCAAAATGTGCAGACAAAATGTGAAACATTAGAAGTGTTTCAGATGCAGAGGATGAACATATCTACACTGATTATTTCAGAAAAAAAGGATGAGGTAAGGAAACAGGAAAATGTAGTACAACTTACTTCTTAGCCTCTATCATAATGTTGGATCCTGCTCAGCGTGTTACCATTTTTCCCCTTTGTGTGACCTTTCATTGTGGAATGAGTCATGCTCCCCCTTTACAAATGACTCTTCCTTCAGCAAACAAAGGAAAGCGAGGAATTAAGCATTTCCAGCTGGTTTGTTAATTGTATGCTGCTTATTCAACTTCTGTGAAGAAAACCTATTGCCTTTTCTTGTCTCAGACACTGTTCAATCAGAACACTTAAAACAAAAATCTTTAGGCCTAAATATTCTTTTTTATGAGAAATGGAATATTATCATATTAAAATCATTACCGAGCTAGAGCCTGGATATTTGTTCTGAAAACTGTCAATACTCTTAATGACAGTAGTCTTGGAAACTACACATCTGGCACAGAATTAATTACTCACATAAAACATTATCATTTCCCCACATCTGTGAGATTGAGAAGCTGCTATAATGATTAATGGACCTGTATGACATACAAAAGAATAAACAGAAATGTTACCCAATTTGGGTAGGAGGGAAACCCAGCACTTTCTATTTCTAGCTTGAATGAATTGAACAGTGAGGTGTTTCGTTATATGTCTTCAAATCTGAACAAATTCAAGAAGTAGGATGGGGAAGGAGAGATAAAAAGTTATTTAGACCCAATTTGTCTGTGTGTAAAGACTGCTATGTTTGGCTTTTGAAATGGAGCCATGCGGAAGGCATGTCAAGAGCCAAGGTGGCGCAGTGGTTAAATGCAGCACTGCAGGCTACTGCTAGATCAGCAGGTCAGCGGTTCAAATCTCACCGGCTCAGGGTTGACTCAGCCTTCCATCCTTCCGAGGTGGGTAAAAATGAGGACCCAGATTGTTGGGGGCAATATGCTGACTCTCTGTAAACCGCTTAGAGAGGCCTGAAAGGCCTATGAAGCGGTATATAAGTCTACTGCTATTGCTATTGCTATTGCTATGTCCATCTGGCAAACCATTTGTGTAACCCACAACCTTTTTTTATTTTTGTCTCTGGATGTTAGAAGGCTGAAGATTGGCCAAGAATATTATGCTAATTAGAAACATTTTGAAAGAAATAATTGAATGATTAGGTTCCCTTATCTAAGGATTTTAGCTGACACAATAAAACATGGCATGAACATTACAGACAAAAATTAAATCATATAAATTATAGTTTATGTAACCCCTTTCCTTAGAGTCCTCTAGTTATCCCCTGTCCCTTCTGATACAAACAGTATCAGAACCTTCAAAGTCCTACACAGCCTAGTCACATCTTTTTTGGCCTTATACCCCACTAGGTGACTTCTATACAATCCTGTTCTATTATTCTTCCTGTCTATTAGACACAGAGTGATTTTTAAAAACATTTTGAACTGTCACCCCTTTCATCTTCTGTAAATTGCTTCTGAAGTTGTCTTTTCAATGACCCTTAGATGCTTGACAAGAGGATATCATTGAAGCATTTGAAATTTATTTTTTTTCTATTGAAGTGAATAAATTAGAAGACAGTAAAAGGTGGTGGCATAGAAATGAAAACATACATACTAATTTGATGCATGTAGTTTCAGTCTACAGTGGGTGATAGTCATTTAAACTCTAGTCCATGGGTGCCTGCAGGATACAGTCAAAAAAGTTTCAGTCTTGTTCTAGGTAACTTTAATTCAATTTTTGGTTCCATTCTCAATCCAAATTGGATTTTCATGTCTCCCATTTCTCTCTCTACTTTCTATCTGCATCTCAGTGATTCATAAAGTAAGATTAATAAGTTTATATGAGTCACAGGAATCAAACGAGATGTAATTACACATATGAAAACATAGCAAATGGAGCTGCATTGATGCTGCTGAATGTTCATGTTAATTTTAAGTACTTGGTTTGATGTTCCCTGACAGATCCAAACATAAGGTGGAAATGAAGACAGTAAGGTTTTGGGGAATCTCAGATTAAGCTGTTGCAGGAAAAGTGCTCATATTTTTGGGGGAGCATTTGGAGATAGATGTATCATAATATCTTTTATTGGCTGTGCATAAGTAGGTGATCACTTGCCTCCATGACAAAGGAATGCAGAACAGCTCCAAAGCTGTTTGGGTTATGGATTATACAGCCTACGGAAATGATAAACAGAATTTATAGAAGTAGGTTAAATTATAACATGACCTAACCACTGGAATGTACCATCTGAAACAATACAAGGTTACCGTAATATCAACTAACTTAGCACCTCTACAGTCTATTCAAAGTCAGTCTTTCTATTGATATTAGTATTCTCTAATTTAAACAATACACTTCATTATACCCATATATCTACACTTTTCACAGCATAGAAAAGGCAGCAACCTTGTATATATTATTTGTCTCTTTCTTCTTCAGGTTCACCAGGCTTCTTGCTCTGTTTAATAACTACTTTTTAATCATGCATATACTATAACTTTAGAATATTACTTGTCTCCCACAAGACACTTGCTATACCCATATGCCAATCTCCTCTCTGTCCTGAATGTGTACCTCCTATTTCAACTCCAGACAACTGCCTGGCTCATCTTGCCTCCTTTTCCACCAGCTTGACTGACCTACTGGGCTTTTTAGTGAACAATCATTTAAATATGAGACAGTGTACCAGTTGTCAAAAAAGTCAATGCACTTCTAGGCTGCATTAACAGAGAGATAGAATCAAGATATCATGAAGTATTAGTACAGCCTTGGGAAGACCATGCTTTGAGTATTGTATCTAGTTTTGGTCACTACAATATAAAAAAAAGATATTGAGACTTTGGAAACTGTATGAGAAGAGCAACAAAGACATTAGGAGTTTTGAGGCTAAAACATGAAGAACAGTTGCAGGAATTAGGTATCTCTATTGAAAAGAAAGACAAAGCACTATAAATTTTATAGTATATATAAAGTATATAGTATAATTATATAGTAAAATTATATAGTATAGTAAAAACACTATAAAGCAAGATAAGAATTAATGGAAACTAACCAAGGAGAGAACCAATCTAGAACTAATTTCTTAATAGTGAGAACAATTAACCAGTGGAAGAGATTGTCTTTAGAACTTGTGGGTTTTTAAGAAGAGACTGCAGATCCATTTGTTCAGAATGGTATAGGGTCTTCCACTTGTGCAGGGGGTTGAACTAGAAGATCTTCCAGGTCTCTTCCAACTCTGTTATTCTTTTCTAGTGGTAAAACGGAGTAGCCTCATTCTTGGGATGTGCATGAAGAGGTCCAGGTTGCAGAGAACTCTGTTAATGCACCAGAAGCAGGGAATGCACAGAGATGAAGTGCTCATGTTTAGAGATTATTTCTATTCAGGCTCAGCTATTGAGACTGTGTCACTTATTTGGAGAAAGAAGCAAAATGCAACTATTTGTACAAACATAACCAAACCAACTAGATACCATTCTTGTATTTTTTGAGGCTGTATAATTCTTCAAGCCCTGTTTGAAAAATTGTGTGTCTCTCTCTCTCTGTGTAGCTCTGTGTGTGTAGCTCTGTGTGTGTATGCAGGTGTCTGATAGAATCACTTTTTCATCCCTGATAAAATTTTCCCTCATAGATCTGAAATAATCCTTTGCTATCTGTGTTTGTTTGAGGAACAGAAGCAGCATCGGTTTCCAAGCCATCTGGAAATGGTCACTATCCAGGATTAGAAATTGGACTAGGTGAACCAGTAATATAATCCAGAAAGACTCTTTTACTATTTTATAGTTATGCTAATTCATGAAAAAAGCACATTTCCGCAAAGTTGTTTTATGCAGGGAGGATTTAGCAGTTTATCCTCCTTCATTTTCCCTTTCAACAAATGCAAACAGTTAAAATGAGTTTTTCAGCCATAAAATTATTAATTGATCTCAGCTGTAAAAAATGATGTTTCTACAACCTCATTAATGTCAAATGTGTGATTTGTTGATTTTGGGTAATAAAAACTAGTACCAATGTGGGCATATAAATGAATAACATTATGTGATCAAATCTGCATAAGCATCATCTATATGTCCTGAAAGACCATGTTTTTTTTAAAAAAATGATTAAAAGTGTTCATATTTTCTTTAATAGCACCAACTTCTATTTTAATTTGTTCTACCTTTGAAATTCAGAACATACTTTTTTTTATTACCAAGATTGCCAAACTGGTACAGTTCTTGAACCTAAATCTGATTCTTCTCATTCCTATGAAATGCAAGGTGGGGGGCAGAATTTGGCTGAAACTCAATTTACAACTCTTTTTTCTTCGGTGGTCTGAAATAGGATTTATGCTTTCAATATTTACTCCTTCACCCACACTCCTACCTATTATTCTATAGAAGGATTTTCTACCCACAAAGATCCATCATAGTAATGGCTCTCATAGCTTTGTACTCATTTGAATATTTGCTTGTTAATAAATAAAATGGAGAACTATTTCTATTAAGCAGAATGAAGCAAACTAATATTAGGCACAGGACAGCAAGCCTACTCTGCTGTCATTTTAATTCCCACAGTCATCCCTCACTAATCTAGACTATCTCAAAATCTTGTACTACTGTTTTAAATGAAAGATAAATCAGGGCCCTCAATTCCAATGTACAGCTGCTATCAACATTTGTAATGGACTATGATATCTTCAGATGGTCCAGTTGCAGAGGTGGGTTGCTTCCGGTTCAGCCGAACCAGTAGTGGAATTCAGGCCTGCGTCACAGAACCAGCAGTGACCAAGGCCTGCCATTCCCCCAAACTGGTTCCCTCACCACTGCTGGGCTGCCACCATTTTTGTTTTTAGTGACTGTGCATGCGCAGTTCACTGTAAATTGTTATGCGCATACATGAAGAACAATTTACATTGAACAGTGCATGCACGCACAGTGGGTGTCTGGTGCGTGGGTTGTGAACAACTAGTAAAACCGGCAGCAACCCACCCCTCTCCAGATGCACCTTACTATGGGGAGAGACTGATCTACTTTATACCTCTAACATTCTTTTTATTGCCATACAGTTTTAAGAAATATTTGTCCTTGGACTTCTGGGTGAGGAATGGCAAGCTAGAACATCACCAAATGGATAGAGATGACTTCACAACCATGACTAAGAACCAATGAGTAGACTGGTATCACAGAACCTAAGGAGGAAATGAGATTGTTCATTTGTGCTCAGGATATCTGTTCCTCATTAAGAACCTGTTGTACAGTAGTGTCCTGAAAATATGATCACCAAGGCATGAAAGGAAGTCATCATGCTCTCAGTCATGGCAGATACTTTTAAAGGATACTAGGTATGCTTAGCTCAGTTTCTATCATTTTGGGGAATTACCTATTTAACCATATTAAGAGATCTTCAATATGACAAGTTTTCAAAGCCATTTGATGAGTTGACCTTTATTCCTATCAGATGAAAGAAATCAGAAAGCAAGGTGTTTCAAAGAAAGAAAAAAGAGAGACAAAATCCTACAACAACATTCTGGATAAATAAAAAATCAAGATTATTAGACACAAAAGGAAAGACTGCATGTTGATGTGTTTGATCAAGATTAAAATAAGACATGTTTTTATAAAATTCTGGAAACTCTTTATGGACTTTTTGCTAACACATGGCTGAAAAATTAACAATTTATGGATTTGCATATGAATAAATTATGGATTCTAGGATTCTTTTTCCAATATTGTGCGTAAGTTATGTGAGCCACAGTTAGTACATGTATAATTAGATAAAATGTATATTTTTTAAACCCCTCCAGTATTTTACCTAGGAGAAAAATTTCTGGTTTAAACAAGATTTGGTATCCCACCATTTGTTCTAACCATGATTGAATCATTTTTCAATTTTTGCCTCATTGCACGTCCACCATATATGATAAAAAGTGCCTGGTGTTTTTTTACACTTCCAACAATTTGGGGCCAGATTTTTAAACATTTTGGAGAGCCGTGCTGGGGGGAGATGCCATCTGTAGAACATCTTATAAAGATTTTCTTTATAAGCGGTAGCCATTGTTAGTTTCTGATTAAGTATCCAAAGTTTTTCCCACTTAGCCAATTCCACATTATAACCAAAATTTTTCGCCCAGGCGACCATAGTTTCTATGACATGTTCCTCCTCTAGTTTATATTCCAGCAAAATACAACAAGATACTTGCATGTAATTTTATAGGAGATGAAGAATTATTAAATTCATTTGTACTTGTGATGAAGATTGGAAGTGGCTTGTAAATATTCCTTTTCACTTTTTCTTATTTTTTCCTCTTTTTTCTTTTCTCTTACACTTTGTATTCTTTTTCTTTTCCTTTCTGAATTTAGTTAGTATTTTCTTTTATTTATTTTTTTATTTTTACATTTACATGTAAATGTATTGCTGTGAGAATCAAAATGCATATATATGCTTTTCTTTTTGATTTTTTGACCTTCAAGGAATAATTCTCTTTCTCAGCAGCAAGGATGAAATAATCAATTGAGAAACTATTTACACAATAGTTAATATGTTTTCTCTTGTATGCCAAAAAGGCATGAAGAAATTTCACCATCCTTTGCTATTACCTTATTCAGTCCTGGCTTGATTCCCCACCTCCTCTGTTTTTGTCCATCTGAGCACCTTTTTCATTTCTTTACTCCAAGAGACTATTTACATATACATTTGCATTTAAATGGATATAGGAAATGCATTAACAATACTTTCACTAACAAAACCCACAAGAAAATCCCAATTTCCCAACAAAAATCTAATAACACTGCTGTGTTTTTTTAAAAAAAACTTTGCCTGGTACTTTTCATTGCCTGAATTAATGTATATGTTGCATGTGTATATCTATATACAGTATCATTCATCCATCCATCCATCATCATCATCATCATCATCATCATCATCATCATCATCATCATCATCATCATCATTTTAGCCATTGTCTATCTACTGCAGAATGAAGGCCTCTTCTGCATGTTTCCAACCAATATGATCCTGAGTTTTGTTTTGTGAATTTGGACTGCAATACTTGCTTATGTTGTCAATCCATATTGTTTTAGGTCTCTTTTGTGGACACTTTTTATTAAATGGGATCCATAAATATACAATATATAGATAGGGTGACCAGACGTACCGATTTCAGCATGACAAGCACGCTTTATAACAATTTTTCCCATGTCCCTCCGCCTTTTAAAAAAGTCCCGATTTTCGGGCTTCATGTTGAAAGCCCAGTGGATTTGCTTAAGAAATCCTAACTGGGGCAAGACAAAAGACACCCTGTCTAAATTCCCTCTCTCTGTCTCAATACTTTCATTGAAGATATTAAAACGTTAAAGCAACAAAACAGACCTCCCCGCGCCGCGCCACGCCGCGTTTACCTCATTTTATAAAAAAAATGATCTAGTACCATAGAGCTGCAGGAAATGGCTAGAGAGGTCGCCAGTGTTACTTCCTGGATTTTCTGGAGGGGAGGGGCATGGAGGTTGGAGAACTGCTCCAAAATGGTAGGAAAGTTTCTTTGAAAAATATTAACTTGGAATTTCTGCCTGCTGGTAAGTGTGCTGGGTTTTTTTCTTTTATTTTTTAATGCATTTTAAAATAATGTAGGTTTTTTAAAATGTGCAGCTGCTGTTTTTTTCAAAACAATATGTGTAACACTATGATGTGCCATGGAAAAATCATTAAAAAAAAACCCTGAAAGAACAAAAGGTTTTTTTTTAGGTTATTTTCCTGATCAAAACTATAATTGTTTCTGCATGACACCCTTAATCACAAATAGCCAACTACACTTCATTCTAAATAGTTTTATTTCCTTTATTGTATGTGATTACTCAAGTCCAAAAACTGGGTTAATTGGATAAACTCAGCTCCACAATTTACTAAATATACAGTTACAGGAATTTCATGTATAGTATGCTGTCTCTTAGGGTTTATTGAACATAGGAGAATAATATGAGAGGATTTGATGTAAAATAAGCTCTTTTAATGAATTCAAAATCAACGCAGCAGACAAGACATGGGAGTGAACATAATACACACTTTAACAATATTTTTTTTCTTTTAGCCATCAAATACTGCAGCAAGTGTGTCAGTAATAATAGCAAGACAGGCATAGGATTTTCCAGCCAGGTTAATTTTACTTTTTTATGGTTTTGATGTTGTATTTAATTTTATCTGTATTAGAAACTTATGAAGGCTGTGCAACATTTTGAGGTGATATAGAGTATGTAAAGGCATGAATACAGTAGAACCTCTGGTCACAACCATAATTCGTTCCATAACATTGGTCGCAAACTGATTTGGTCATGAATCAAACCTAATTTTGGAAATTTGGCGCTTACAAAAAAAATGGTGCAGAAGGGGAAATCATCAGGGTGGGGGGGATGTGAATATTTTGGTCAGAAGCGTTCGTGACCAGAGGTTCTACTGTATAACATCTTCACTTAAGACTTAAGATTCACTTAAGGTATAACATCTTCACTTAAGATTCACTTAAGAACTATGGCAAGAAAGGTGGTATAGTGACCAAAGTTACAATGGCATTGAAAAAAGTGACTGATGACCATTTTTCACACTTAGCAACCGTTGCAGCATCTTCATGGTCACGTGATCAAAATTTTGATGTTTGGCAACAGATTCGTATTTATGATGGTTTCAGTGTCCTGGGGTCATATAATCACCTTTTGACAAAGTCAAATGGGGAAACCAGATTCACTTATGCTACTAACTTATCAGCTGCAGTTATTCACTTAAGAACTGTGGCAAGAAAGGTGGTATAATGGGCTTAGTGACCAAAGTTACAATGGCATTGAAAAAAGTGACTGATGACCATTTTTCACACTTAGCGACCATTTTCACACTTAGCAACCATTTTCACACTTAGCGACCATTGCAGCATCCTCATGGTCACGTTATCAAAATTTGGATGTTTGGCAACAGTTACAATTTATATTTGTAAATTGTAGTTATGTTGAAATAAAAAAAAACATTACAATACTATTTTTGCGTTGTATGAAAATTTTTGTTGCTCCGTACAAGATTTTTAATCAACACCCCCCCCTCCAGTCAAAGGTGTCCCTCTTTACCAATCTGAAAATCTGGTCATCTTATATATAGAGATATAGAGATATATGTATAAATGTGTGGGATTCCAAAAGGATTTACTACGGGTTCTGTGGGCATGGTTTGGTGGGTGTGGCTTGGTGGGCATGGCAGATAAAGGATACTGTAAAATCTCCATTTCCTCCCCACTCCAAGGGAAGGTTATTGCAAAATCCCCATTTCCTCCTGATCAGTTGGGACTCAGGAGGCAGAGAATAAATTGGGGCATGGCCAGTCAGATGTCAACTCTCTGTGTTGACGTTCCATGCAGAACATCGGCGGAGCCGGATCTCAGATTACAGTAGCTGGGTTGAGATAAACGAAGCTATTGGATAACGTGATTTATGACAAAGACTGAAGGGAAGACAGAAACACTGACAAAGTTCAAAAGCAGATAGAGAAACAAAAAAGAGGACTGTGAATAAGAAATGCCTAATGAAGAATGCCTAATGAAGCTGTTAATAAATCACTGCTTTTTGTATTACAATTGGGTCGCTTATTATGAAGCAGGCATTGTTAGGGTACCTTAGATCAGAGTTGGTATTTACCAGTTCTCTAAAATAATTAAAATTTCTGCTAGCAGTTCTCCAGAACTGATCAGAATCTGCTGAATACCACCTCTGGTATGTATCTAGTGTGTGTGTGTGTGTGTGTGTGTGTGTGTGTGTGTGTGTGTGTGTGTGTATGCATGTGTGTGTGTAAAATCAGTGCTTGCTTTGTGATTAGAATCCTTCAACAATTTAAACTAATTTTTAAAAACAGCTGTTCCTTTTATCAGTAAACCAACTATGAAAAGGATAGATTTAGTTTTACATTCATTAAGCATCTGGTTAGATTCTGAGAGTGTCATTTCTGGCCAATGATAAGTTAAATCAAATACTACTGGTATATGATTTGTGCAGTAGAAAAATGTATTGATCGATTTTGCAGTATTTGAAAATCTTTTGTCAATATGAAATAACTTTAATGTAGGTGTTCTGCATATGTGAACCCAAACAGTTGACTTCCATACATAGTCACCTAATCAGTAGGATTGGGAATTAAAAAATGGAGCTGTATTTAGAAAAAATATCATTGTTAAGAAAAAAAATTATGACCAATGTCTTATGGACTATTTATATAGAGTGACCATGATTGATTTATTTATTTTATTTATTTTATTTATTTATTTATTTATTTATTTATTTAGTTAGTTAGTTAGTTAATTAGTTAGTTAATTAGTTAGTTAGTTAATTTGTATGCCGCCCACTCTCAAAGAGACTCAGGGCGGCTTACCAGTAAAAAAGGGAAAGGGAAGGACATACAAAAACAAGACAACATTAAAAGATCCACAACATTCACAACTTAGGATGGGGCTGGACAAAATCAATAGCCCCAGGCCTGCCGGAACAGCCAGGTCTTGGTCGCTTTGTGGAAGGCCGGAAGGGTAGTAAGGGTCCGGATCTCAATGGGCAGATTGTTCCATAGGGCCGGAGCAGCTACAGAGAAGACCCTCCCCCGAGATTTAACATAACATAATTTGTATATCCCCTTCATGGATTACTGCCTTGTCATGGCAAAGGGGATTGCATAGCTCAATGAAGCTATGAGCTATGTCGTGCAGGGCCACCCAAGATGGACAGGTCATAGCAGAGAGCTCTGAAAAAACATGATCCACTGGAGAAGGAAATGGCAACCCAATCCAGTATCTTTGCCATGAAAACCCCATGGACAACATTGTCCATGGGGACACGATGGGTCAGACACGACTTCGCAACTAGTAACAACAATTTTTATATGATACAGACTTAATTTCCAATTAACTTTTAGTACTGCTTGCATGTAAAGGGCATTTTAGATTAAAAATGTTTTCTACTGAATCCTTGAGTGGGCACAATAGGAAAAATTACTGGAGTAGTATTGCAAGATTTTTTTAATCCAGGAAAAACAGCATCCATCCAAGATTTAGGTCTTTTGTGTGTTTCACTGTATCCATACCCCAAAGGCTTCCTAAATCGCTAAATAAATAAGAATAAATTATTGATATCCTATCTACCTACTGAACCGGCCCTGGAGTAGAACAAATCATTTTGAAAAGCATAACAAATGTAATCAACACTTATGGCAAAACACATACCTCATCGCAGTGAAAAACTGCAGTGTTAAAAACCTATTAAAAGCCTACAGTTTCTGCCAAAAGATATCCAAAGTGAGGGCCTGGCAATATGCCAATGGAGTTCCTATCTCTTTTGCACCAATAAAATTCCAAAATTATAATGTAGGTGCTTGTGGTAAAGCAGAACATGGATCAGGTTATGAATCCATGAATAAAGCTAATAAATAATGAAGCTATATTTCATTAGTTTTTAAATCAGTGATTGGACCTGTAGCCCCCAGAACATAATTTATGAACTTCAAATTATTATTATTGCTTTAAAAATTGCTGAAATCTGAAAAGGTCACTGCATATGCTTCTTAATTGGTGGGATGTGATTCAGCAAAGATGCTTTGGCTTTGGCATGGACACTCTAACTGTACTAGTAATCTTCGGTTTACAACAGTTCATTTAAGTGACAATTCAAATTTACAACGTCACTGAAAAAAGTGACCTAGGATCGTTTTTCACACTTGCAACCATTATACTCATAGTCGTGTGATCAAAATTCAAATGCTTGGCAACTGACTATATTTATGATAGATTTAGATTTAGAATAACTTTATTGTCACTTTGAATGTACACCAATTGGCATACATTAAAATGAAATTTTGTTTGCATACAACTTGTTGCAGTGTCCGGAGATCATGTGATCACTTTTTGCAATGTGCTGACAAGCAAAGTCAATGGGGAAGCCAGATTCACTTAATTGTGTCAAGGAAGGTTGGAAAATGGGGTGGGGGGACTCCCACTTACCAAATATCTCACTTAGCAACAAATATTTTGGGCTCAGTTATGATCATAAGTCAACGACTACCTGTACCTTTAATGTAGCTCTTTAATGAATACAAACTGGCCTTTCTAGTTACCATAGAAGTCCAGGAAAAAGTATTGTTCTTTTAACAAGCTGCCAACAGATACAGCATGAAAGTCTAAATAAGAACTGAAGTGTTTCTGCCTGCCCTGGATATAACTAAAGCATATCTGTAATTACAAAATAGTTTCTGCATTTGTGGGCTAGAAAAATCTCAGGTGGTCACTGGCAAGCAGTCTGATAGCATATTAATCCATTGCCAAAACAAGAGACAGGTAGAAATTATCCCTCCGCCACAAAGTAAAAGAGTTTCTAACCCATTACATCAGACAGATGGAAGGAAGAATCACCACAGTTTAGTTCTTATTTCAGTATAAATGGAACTTGCAAAGTTAATAAAGCCATATTTCATAAACACTTAACTAACTTTGCTATAAAAGTTCTATTTAGTAGTGCTTTGGAGCTTTTCATTGTTTTGTTTTTTAAGAACTTCAACTAATTCCATCATCGTTATATTACCTTCTAGCATCATTTCAGTTTCTTAAGTTATCTGGGGTAAATTTGCTTTTTGCACATATTGTTTAACTCTTTCCTTCTCTATCTTCTCTTGCTTATATAATTTCCCATAGTATTCTTCTTTAATTTTTTTCTTCTCTCTGTTTCCATAACAAATTTGCCCTTGGTCATCTATTAGTTGAATTATTTTTCTTGATTCTCTCTCTTTTTTCAATTTATATGCTAGCCATCTGCCTGGTTTATTTGCATTTTCAAAATAAATCTGTTTAGCACTTCTAATTTTTTGTGCTAATTCCTCCTTTTCCATTAGCCCCATTTTATGTTTAGTTGTGTCCATTTTTATTTTAATATCCTTTTTTGTGGGGCCTTCTGTAGCTATTTTTCAAGTCTCTTGTAGTCATCATCCAGTATTTTAAAACCTTGTCTTTTCTTAATATTTCTTTTTCTTGTATATATTATCAAGCCTCTGGCATAG
The DNA here is from genome assembly GCF_009769535.1 of Thamnophis elegans. NCBI lineage: Eukaryota > Metazoa > Chordata > Lepidosauria > Squamata > Natricidae > Thamnophis > Thamnophis elegans. The sequence goes on from NC_045543.1 coordinate 92,433,756, forward strand.
GCCCTCATTGTGTCCCAGAGATTCTGCATTGATGTGTCCCCTTTTTTATTTTCTTTGAAGAAGAACGCCAATTCTTTCTCCATTTTCTGTACAAAATCCTTCTCTTTTAATATAGTATTATTTAAAGTCCATCTAGATCTTCTCCTTTGTCCTTTCCACTTAATTGTCATTGGATTGTGATCTGCCCAGGTATTTGTTTCTATGTCAATTTCCTGTATATCACAAATCAATTCCGTTGAGATCCATATCATATCTAATATGGACCATGATAAATGTCTATTTGAGTAGAAGGTATATTGTCTATTTGTGGGATTTCTTTCTCTCCATATATCTTTTAAGTCTATTTTATCAGTCATTTTAAAAAAGGATTTAGGAAGAGTCTTTCTATTTAGTTTTGATGTTTTTTGTGTTTTATAGTCCATATTCTGATCTACAATTCCATTAAAGTCTCCCATCATACAAATATTAACATAGTCCAATTCAATTATTTTCATATGTAAATTTTTATAAAATTCCTCTTGGCTATCGTTAGGAGAATAAATTGCTATTAAAAGTATTTTCTTGTGATTGCCCATAATTTCCACCATTAAGATTCTTCCGTCATCTGTGTAGATTTGCTCTGCTCAAATTGTATCCTTAATATATAGAATCACTCCTCTTTTCTTGCATTGTGGCAATGTAATAATTTTTTTTCTAGTTTAGGTTGTATCAATAATTGTTCCTGTTGTTTTTTAATGTGTACTTCTTGAAGGCAAATTATGTCCACTTTTAATTTCTCTAATTTATGAAATGTTTTCCTTCTTTTAATAGCTGAGTTAAATCCATTTATATTTATTGAAATTAATTTTTTCTCCTCCATGTTTGTGTTTTATAGGTAGGGTTTACTGCTCTAGTAGATCTTGAGTAACCTCAAGATCTAGTAGAACAGAGGTTAATATCTATGGGGCCTATCTATGGAAGATGGAAGGCTGTGATTTTCAATATAAAAGCAACAAATGTTGAGGAGCATAAATTAAATGAAACAAAAATGGATATGCTGTCTGTTTGTGAAACTAATAGCAAAGGGAATAATGGAATAGTTCTGAATGAAGATGGACCGATTTTGAGGAATGGAGATGACGAATACATGCAGGGAAATGAAAGTATAGTGAATGTACTTTGAAAAGACTAAAGAATATATCAGAAAATATGAAGTGGTGTTATTTGGGTTGTTGGGAGTCTACAATATATGAAATTAAGAATTCAGTTTCATTGCAGGGAGTAGTGATAATAGAAGAATCAGATGTCATTGTGAGGAAAAATTGCATAACATTCTGAATAAATGTGATCCAGTGGGGAAAAATGTGGACAGAAGGAGAGAGGAAAACAGCTTAGAACAGAAAGAAAATTATACTGTAGAGCAGTATAATTGCTGGTTGAGGAATTCTGGGAGTTGAAGTCCACAAGTCATAAAAGGGCCATTGTTCAGCACCCTTACTGTAAAGCAACAGTGATGTACAAGAGTATAGAATTGTGCTAATGGAAAGTATGTATGAACAAGGAATCCTTGTGGGGGGATCGAATGAGTGAGATTTTTAGATTTTTTAGATTTTATTAACATTTGTAGGCCGCCCTTTTCCCTGAGGGGACTCAGGGCGGCTCACATAAAATCAGGGAGGGGAAGTACAAACAGTGACATAGACACATATAATAAAAGTAATAAGCAACATACATTCATCATTCGGGAGGGGCAACTATCCATGTCCCCAGGCCTGACGGGCTAGCCAGTTCTTGAGGGCTATGCGGAAGGCCTGGACGGTGGTGAGGGTACGAATCTCCACGGGGAGTTCGTTCCAAAGGGTCGGGGCTACTACTGAGAAGGCCCTCCTCCTTGTGGTTGCCAGCCGGCACTGGCTGGCCGATGGAATACGGAGGAGGCCCAATCTGTGAGATCTAATTGGTCGCAGGGAGGTGATTGGCAGGAGGCGGTCTCTCAAGTATCCAGATCCACTACCATGCAGGGCTTTATGAGTGACTAATAGCACCTTGAAGTGCATCCGGAGATCGACAGGTAGCCAGCGCAGCTCGCGGAGGATAGGTGTTATGTGGGTGAACTGCGGTGCACCCACAATCACTCGCGCGGCCGCGTTCTGTACCAGCTGAAGTCGCCGGATGCTCTTCAAGGGCAGCCCCATGTAGAGCACATTGCAGTATTCCAGCCTAGAGGTCACAAGGGCCCGAGTGACTGTTGTGAGTGCCTCCCGATTCAGGTAGGGTCGCAACTGGCGCACCAGGCGAACCTGGGCGAATGCCCCCCTGGTCACAGCCGTCAGGTGGTGGTCAAACGATAGCTGTGGATCCAGGAGGACTCCCAAGTTGCGAACCCTCTCTGTGGGGTATAAAATTTGACCCCCCAGCCTGAGTGATGGAATATTGGTCGAATCTTTGGGAGGGAAACACAACAGCCACTCGGTCTTTTCTGGGTTGAGCACAAGCTTGTTAACCCTCATCCAGTCCATAACGGCCTCAAGGCCTCGGTTCATCACGTCTGCTGCTTCATTGAGTTGGCACGGGGCGGACAGATACAACTGGGTATCGTCCGCATATTGATGGTATCTGATCCCGTGCCTACGGATGATCTCTCCCAGCGGTTTCATGTAGATGTTGAATAGTAGGGGGGATAAGACCGAGCCCTGAGGCACCCCATATGTTAGGGGCCTAGGGGACGATCTCTGCCCCCCCACTAACACCGACTGCGACCTGTCCGAGAGGTAGGAAGAGAACCACCACAACACGGTGCCTCCCACTCCCACCTCCCGCAGTCGTCGCAGAAGGATACCATGGTCGATGGTATCGAAAGCCGCTGAGAGGTCAAGGAGGACCAGGATGGAGGAATGTCCTCCATCTCTGGCTCTCCAGAGATCATCGGTCAATGCGACCAAAGCGGTTTCTGTGCTGTAACCGGGTCTGAAGCCTGACTGGAAGGGGTCGAGATAGTTTGCTTCCTCCAAGGACCGTTGGAGCTGAAAGGCCACCACCTTCTCAACAACCTTCCCAAGGAAGGGAAGGTTGGAGACTGGGCGATAGTTATTAAGAACAGCTGGATCCAAAGATGGCTTCTTTAGGAGGGGTCTCACCACCGCCGCTTTCAGTGCGGCGGGGAAGTTCCCCTCCCGAAGAGAGGCGGTCACAACCGCCTGGATCCAGCCTCGTGTCACCTCACTGCTGTTAGTAACCAGCCATGAGGGACACGGGTCCAGTACGCAGGTGGAGGCACTTACAGCCCTCATGGCCTTGTCCACATCCCCGGGGGTAACATCCTGAAACTCAACCCAGAGATGTTCCACCTGATCCTCTTGTGCCTCGGCTGTAACTGCGGGGATGGAGTCCAAGTCCGACCGAAACCGAGCAATTTTGTCCGCTAAGAATTGGGCATAATCCTCAGCTCTGCCCTGCAAGGGTTCCCCCGCTTCCCTTTTATTTAATAGGGAGCGGGTTATCTTAAACAGGGCGGCTGGGTGGAACTCAGCGGACGCAACCAAGGTGGCTATATGAGATCTTTTCGCTGCCCTAAGTGCCCTGGTGTATTCCTTGGTGCAGGTGGTTACCATTGCTCGGTTCGATTCGGACTTATCGGACCTCCATCGGTGCTCTAGGCATCTCCTCCGGCGCTTCATCTCCCGGAGTTCCTCGGTGAACCAAGGGGGTCTCCAGGATCCGCCGCCTCGGAGGGGCCGTAGTGGCGCAATCCGGTCGAGGGCCTCTGATGCTGCCGAATGCCAAGCAGCAACCAGAGTCTCTACCGGACTGTGGGCGAAAGTATCAGGAATGACCCCAAGCTCTGTCTGGAACCTTAGCGGTTCCATAAGTCGCCTGGGGCGGAACCACCTGGTCGGTTCCTCCTCCCTACAGTGGGGGTTTGGTCTCCGGAAGTCGAGCCTCAGTAGGCAGTGGTCTGACCACGACAGGGGTATGATGTCGTTACCCCTCAGACCAAGGTCACAAATCCACTGCTCCGAGAGGAATACGAGGTCGAGCATGTGACCCGCCGAATGGGTTGGGCCCCGAATTACTTGGGTCAAGCCCATGGCTGTCATGGAAGCCATGAACTCCTGCGCCCCATCAGAGTTTTCACCGAGCGAAGGCAAATTAAAGTCCCCCAGGACCATCAACCTAGGGAACTCAATTGCCAGCTCGGCTACCAACTCGAGGAGCGAGGGGAGGGCTGCTGCAACGCTGTTGGGAGGCAGGTACGTTAACAGCAGACCCACTTGACCCTTGAGGTCCAACTTTATCAGCAGAGACTCACACCCGACAAGCTCCGGAGCAGGGACCCTACGAGGAACTAACGACTCCCGGATAACAACGGCCACACCCCCACCCCTTCCCTGGGCTCTCGGCTGGTGCAGCACCTGAAATCCTTCTGGGCACAGTTCTACAAGGGGGACTCCTCCCTCTGGGCCCAGCCAGGTTTCAGTAATACATGCCAGGTCTGCCCTCTCGTCTAAAATTAAGTCCCGGACGAGAGGAGCTTTATGTACCACAGACCTGGCATTTAGCGACAGCAGCCTGAGTCCAGGGTCCTGATTACTTGCGCCATCTGGTCTCGGAGTGGGACTCATAGGGCCGGAAGGAGGGATCTCTGTGATGTAGCGAACCCTCCTTCCCCGGTAATGGCCTGCCCTAAAGTCCCCGCCTGCCCTAAAGTCCCCGCCGTATCTGAGTGAGGCTGGACATGATGAAAAAATACATGCAATAGAATAATTACTGCAGTAAATGAAAATGAAATAAAGATTGGGTAATGATTGAAAAAATCAGCTGGGAATAATATAGTTAAGAGGAACCAGGAAATGTTAACATTAAAACAGGAAGAGAAAATGCAGAGCAAGTTTGATGTGCAGGTAAAATGGACTAAATTTTGATGGGTGGGTGAAAAGGGGTCATTTGATAATACAGGATTTAGTTTCATCAGTATGCTGATAACACCAACTGCCCCGTCCAGGCAGGTGATATAGCTGTGGTGCTGACCAAGTCCCTGGAGCCTTTAAGAGTCCTGGATGGGGAGAAACCAACTTTACACAACCCTGACAAGATAGAGTGACTACATACCTGCATTGTTGGTTTAAAATCAATTGTTTGAGGGGGGAAATGATTTTGTTCCCCTACTTTCTGCCTAATTAATGCTATTCTCGTTTGTTATGACATATAACTGTGTTAATACTGGTTACGGTACATTAAAACTATTAGCTCATCAATGTAATTGAAAAGTTATTATGGGGTGCCTAATTGTGATTATTTTTATTCATGCCAACTGGTGTATTTGGGGTTTACTTGCTTACTTTTAAGCTCCCAATTCCAGAGCGCCAAGTAGGCAGGTATAAACAAGACATGCAGAACACAAACAAGAAAGACATTTCTCTCTGCCAATCTATTCTCCAGTGATTCATTAGATATAAAAACTGTATTAAGTAATGAATAATGAAGACCAGACATTGTACGTAGGCATGTGGGGGTGGGTGCCTTTATATTGTAAACAATGCCCTCCTTCAAGGATTTCACTAGCTGCTTGTCAGATATTTTAAAGCAGATATCTTGCAAAGGCTCCTATATTTCACCAAGCAGATTGGGGTAAAATAGTATCAACTGAGAGGCAAAGCTCCAGATCACAGTGATTTTGGAAGGCTCTAATAGCTAAGCATATTTTTTCCAGTTCTCTGTGGAAGCTACAAATCCTTACTGTACTTTCCAAAATATTTATGGTTTGACACTCACTTTGAAATTATCAAGGCTTGCTATAGATGTTATGCTCTATAGATATACTAGACTACAGTTCCTGGTATAAAATAATATTACTTTTTTTATAGGACCAGTAAAGATTTAAATTATTTCATTTTATTTATTGCATCCAGTTTTGGTTTCCAGATGTAAAAAAGATGTTGAGACTCTAGAAGGAGTGCAGAGAAAGAGCAACAAAGATGATTAGGGGACTGGAAGTTAAAAAATACAAAAAACATTTGCTGGAATTAGGTATGTCTTGTTTAATGAAAATAAGGACTAGGGGTGACATGATATCAGTGTTCCAATGTCTTAAGTGTTGCCACAAAGAAGAGGGAATCAAGCTATTCTTCAAAGCACCTGCAGGCAGGAAAAGAAGCAATGGATGGAAACTAATCAAGGAGAGAAACAACCTAGAAGTAAAAAGAAATTTCCTGACAGCTGGAACAACTATGCTATGCTATGCTATGCTATGCTATGCTATGCTATCCTATCCTATCCTATCCTATCCTATCCTATCCTATCCTATCCTATCCTATCCTATCCTATCCTTTATTTAATTTGGACCAAGGCAGCTTCTGAACTTCCAAGTGGTTTCAGGGAAAGATTTTAAGAGATATTTTTAATATCAAAAAATTAAACACTGGATGCCAATCCTGAGGTGCTATGTTTTGTGGGACATAAGAGCTGTGCTTTCGGTTCACTGACAAAAGCACACCAACAAAACCGCGGCGAGAAAACCGTGAGGTCAAAATTGCGCCCACAGAAGCGCGCCAACAAATGCGCACCGACGAAAGCGCACCATCAAAAAACAATGAAAACAATGTAATAACCCTAACCCTAACCTTACCCTTACCTTAACCCTAATCGTGCTTTTGTGGGCGCGGTTTTGTCAGCACTCTTTTGTGGGAGCGCTTTCGACGTTGCTGGTTTCTCGCCGCAGTTTTGTTGGCGCGCTTTTGTCGGGCGCGCATTTGATGGGTCACGTGTGCTTTCTCCATGGCAGGACCTATCCTAGGAAATTGTTGCAGTCAGGGTTGGGATTCAGCCAGATCACACTGGTTTGTATGAACTGGTAGTTCCGGCAATCAGTTGGCCCTGCCCTCCCAGCCCTGCACTAGTCTGTCCTATATTTTCTTTGTTTGAAGCCCAGCTGACAAGCACGGCAGAGCGGATTGCCACACCTCAGCTGTTTTTCCCACCGGTGCTGCCATGGATGGTTAATTTTAGAGCTTTTTGGAAACGTGAGTTTGGTGTGGAGCATGTATTTGTTGCGAAGCACATGCTCAGCAATCCGGTTGTTACACTGGTTGAATCCCACCATTGGTTTTCAGCCTCTTCTCTATCCCCTGGTTGGGAAGAAATATCTTAGACTACCAGATGACCTGGCTTTTCTCCAAGATTCAGGATGTGATTTTGTTATATAGTGCCTCAGTTTTTGTATTTGAGTATTTTAGATTTTGTTTTGCTTTGTTTGCAGGGATTTTATATGTTTGTGCGCATGAGCAAACTGGCTTGTGAAGCACTGAGAGTCATGTATTTAAGATGGTTTAAATTTTATAAATAAATAAATAAGAATAAAGAATGTGTCAGAGTTGAAGAACTATTACAAATGTAAGAAAACAAATAATAAAGGAAGGAGTAAGAAGTTAGCCATCTGAAGAAGTAAAGAGGTGGTGGAACACTAAATGTTGGCATCCGAAATGGACCTTCTGAAGATCTCAAACTAACTTGGTGAGATAGTCCTGGGAAAGGACAGAGATGACCTTAAAAGGGACCCATGGGGAAATCTGAAGCTACCAGGTACACACTATGTCCCAACATGGGAGAAGCATTGAAAAGAAAAGAGAGAAAAAGCTAGTCTTGACTTCCCTTTTTCTCCCCTCATCAAGTACTAAGAAGCCAAGGACCAGATATCAGATATGGTTAAGGAAAAAGAGTAGAAAAGGTTGTTTCCAGAATAAATACCTTGATGACTACTAAGAACTCCAGTAGGGGAGGGAGGGACAGATAGGTCTGGGTCCACTGCATTCTAACAATAAAGGAGAGATAGATAAAGTAAATCTAGGAAATAAAATCATAGGTAAGAAAGAATTAATTGCTAGGAAAAGGCAGGGACCTAAATTGAGGCTATACAAGAGGAGATAAACAGAGCTGAATGAACCATATATTGTTAGATAAAGGGGAAAGAAAATTCCAAAAGAAAAGATAATGCCAAAATGATTAAGCCATGAGCTGGTTTGAACCATTTGGAGGTATAAGGGAAATAATGTAGACGACTTATAACAACATTAGAGTAAGCATATAAGAAAAAGACTATGTACACTAAACAATCCTATATTTCAGATGCGCATTGACTCATATTTGTTGTGCACATTACTAATAAACAAGCAATGGCTACTTTCATCTCAAAACCTTGTGACATAAGATTTTTCTCCATCAAAATGTAAATTTAAAAATACTACTAAGAAGAAACTGAGAACAAGATAAAAACATAACTCTTAGAGGGCAAGAAAATAGAAAAGTTACAAGGTAAATTTCATCACATAATTCATTTGCATACTTTTTTCTAATTGTTTAAATATTAAACCAGCTTGCAACAGAACTAAAAAGATAAGCAATAAACTAATGACCTGGTATAATCATTTTATTACAGAAAAACAACTGCAAAATTTGATGGAAAAGTTAGGAATTGAAGTGAGGGAGGAAGAGAAGGTAAATTATTCCCTACTGCTATGAAACATGATAAATGCTAGCTAATACCATATGCAAGCAAGTTCTTATTTAGCCTGACTGAATTATGCTACAGTATATAATCCCAGTTGTTCTCTTCAGAATAAATAGATTCAGTGAGTTAACTGTGATACTTATTCTGGGGCATCTTCTGAATAAAAAAATATGCATTTTGCTATTTATTTCTTATCCTACTGTTAAAATACCGTCTCTGTGACTCCAGAATAAATTGGTATTTTATGCATATAACATGGCTTTAGGAGAAGAAATGCTGAGGAATATTTTTCCCCAGTGTGTATGTTCTGTTTATTTGTTTACAACATGTACACATGGAAAGCAGCTGTGAAAAGTTTATGCGAACAGATTAAACACTCTAAAGCCTTTAAGAATGATGCTTCCAAAATTACAAGGATAGTGACTTGCTGAAAGTCCACTGAGCTTGCCTTCATTTTTGTAAATGTGCAGAGCATCCATTCTTTCCCCCCACCCACAAAATATCTAGTTTGGCAATTTCCCCTAACCAGACCCCATTTTATTGATTAATATTTTTATTTCTTCTTACATGAGCCCTATTTTCTCATTACCAAACCATATTCTACGTTACGTCAAGACCAAAGAGATAGACTTGATAACTTGTGCTTTTCTTGTTGTCCACTCATTTTAAACTTCAAGCATTATACTTTGGAAGGTAAATGAGGTAATAATAATCATCTTACCAAGCTTTAGTGCCTATCAGGTAAATCGGATTTCAATTCCCACCATCTCTACTGAATCACAAGACTGTGTCAATTCAAATGCTAATCAGTCTATGTAAAGATAGAAAAGAATGCATTCCTTCACTGGCAGTGCAAAGTAATAAGTACAGATGGGGTTTTACGTGAAATAGATAGGGATAGTGCAAAGGTCTAATTTGTGAAATCTCTCTCTCTCTGTCTCAAGGGAAAAGCAGCTCTGAGCCAGCTTGCCTTGAAGGAATTACCTAAAAAAGCTTTATTAAACATAAAGTAATGCAAGATATATACTTCAGCCTCAGTTACTAGTCTCTTCCTAACACAAAGATGTATACGGATAAATAATTGATACCCCCATCACAACTGATGATCTGTCAAGAGTAAAGAAGTACTCGGATAAAAGGTCCTCCATCTAAATAAGGCAGTACTAAATATATATATATAAGGCACACGATGCAGGCAATACCTTCAGTGCTTTTAAGATAGGAGTGAGAAAGGTTTCAGTATAAAAATAAAACTTCTTGTTATTATGAGCTAGTTGCTTTGATGTAGCAAGAAATGTCCCTTAACACCACAAGAATCCAATTATGTAGCAATCTTTTGGCTACCCCAGCATTTTCTGCTAGGTTTGTAAGTGCATCCCAAAGTGGGGCTTTACATTTTGTAATGTCAAAGGCAAAGCAGTCAGCATTTTTTGCAGCTTTGTCAATTGATATTCAATAGAACACCGGTGACCAACAGCAAGGAATAGGATGCTGACTCTATCACACTGGAGCTCCTAAGAGAAAACCACAGGTTGCCCTTATTACTTTAGAAATCCACGTTGTCAGCGAAGGCCAGGCTCACAAAGGCATTTTCATCTTTGATGGGGTAATAATAATGTGGAATTAGAAGATAAACCTTTGATGGATTTCAAGGATGCGATCTATGCTGCAAATACTTTCTTAGTAAATATTTTCTTGTTGGGCTAAAATCATGTACTGTAGTACATTTCCAAATCTTCTAATTTCTAAGTATTAAGGAGTGCAATCTACTGTATGTAGATGCTCAAGTTATTCACTGGATTTAGGAAATAATTACAATGTAATGGTTAACAGGGTAGACTTAAATATTGGTTTGCCCAGTTCCTTGGAATTCACAATTGCCTTAAGTCAAGTCATTCTATCTCATCCAGAACTGCTGTTACTGAGATAAAATTAGGGAAGATCCTTTATATGGGGCTTTAGAAAACAAGAACTGTCTAAAACAAGTAGAATGTCAAATAATTAATAACATATAAATAAATGCATAACCAAAATAGGTTTCACAGGCAATAGTATGATAAATCTGTATGGAGAAATAATTTACAATGCCTGATTCATTCTTCATTAAAAGATGAGCAAATAACAAAATAATGATAAAACAGGTGAAACCTTTCTGTGTATTGTACATATTTCAAACTGGGGATGTCATCTGTTCTTACAAACAGCTTCATGAAAATATTGATTTTTGGGATAAGTAGGATTAACAAGCCTACTTTGGCATCTCAGGGCATGGTGCTGTGTTATATGATGAACTATCCTGTTTTAACTAAGTAGATTTTGATCTACTAAGTGTCTTGGATAGGAAATCATCTGGAAATATATGTAAGGTTACTCTGACCTTTGAGGATTAATCTCTATGAATAATTCTCAGTTACAAATGAATTAAGTCTGAATTTTTCAGAATTTTTTTAAAATATGCATTTATTGTTTGAAATCCATAAACATGTGTATGTTGTCACATACATATAATAACATGAAAATGAAGTAAGACGAATATGAGGGTTCTTTTGCTTAGACTTCAATTCTGCATTTCCAAGAGACATCCATATCTATTTTCTACCTTTACCATCCTCTCGTCTCCAGGCCACCTACCTCTCTTCCATCTTCTTCCTTGCCAGAATAACTCTCTAATTTAGTCATTTCTCTGTTATGGAAGCTGTTTTATCTTCAAACTATTTATATGATCAGCACATGAGTTTACTGCAGTTTTACACATTTCTACTTCAAAAGGAAGTCAAATGTATGCATCTAATACAGCATTTTTAGGTATTATTCATACATACACTTAGCTTGGGATCAAATCCATTGAATTCCATGAGATTTTGAACTGAGCTTTGAGCTTTGAATCTGCTAGGAAGGAAGAGGAAATTTTGAATTCTCAGCTTCCTAAGTTCCATTGGATATGGTCACTAGATATGGTCCTTGGCATACATTTTTCTCATTTCTCTGGAATCCTGCCTGGAAACCAAGAGCTTTAGACATAGGGGCTACCCCTTAAGAATTTATTTCAGTTCTGCTTCAGTTCTGCATCACCCCAAGAATAATAGTAATAATCCTTTCTGCTGCATAGCAGTCATCTAGGTGTCTTAGGAATATTTTTTTTAATTAGACTAAACATTCCTACTAACTGATTAGTATAGTCTTATTAAAAGTAATTATTTAGTTTTAAAGCTGAATGAGACAACATAAGGGATTGTTTCAACAAATCATATGTTGTTCTTTCACACATACAAGGAACCAGAAAAACAAGTATACTCAAATGTAAATAGTATGAAAATGGACTGGAAAGATCAGACTCTCAACAATCATTCTTATGATCAATATTCACATAAATAATTTAATAACTTAAATGCATGGATGGGTGTATAATTATTCATAATACCTCTAAATAATTCTCTGTTACTAACTTATCTGTAAAGGAGACTCTTAAAACAGAGTCCCAAACACCTACTTGCATAAATTATGCTATTACATAAATGATTGAATATCCTGATAAACAAAACTCACATCCCTTATTTCACTTAAGCTAAGTATTTGTGCTCGCTATAAGGAGAGTTGGCATATGTTATTGTTCTCTTTGTCAGCTATTTAAACTAGTTATTTTTTTTAGGTTACTTAATAATCAAGCTTCAGTAATTTTATGCTTAGTGGAAGTTATACTCTTGTGTGAAAAAAATGCCAATCAGAGAGCAAGGACTACATTAAGATAGAATGAATCCCTATAAGCTAATAGAAATAAAACCTATAAGCCCTGAAAACAGTAAAGGTAACATTAATTCAGTTGGTGCCCTTTCAGTTTGCCTTAGGAATCATGAATAGCAAATCTGAAATCCCTTTTTTCTCTTGGGAAAAAAATGGTGCCTGGAATATGATATAAACTGTACTGATCAAATAAAAAGCAGAGCCCCAGGCTAAAACAGAGAAAAAGAAGTTACAACAAAGAAAAATGGCAACTTCTATGAAATGGCACATTTATATACCAACAGAGTAAAATTAGAATTTCTTACACTCTTGAACTAGCAGCAAAAGAAAAAGAACTATATTATAGAAGCATCAGAAAATAGAAATAAATGTTGAATGTATGTTTATCTGAATTGGTCAAATACATTTTTCACATGTACTGTTTATAGTACTGTATGTTGCCGCCACATAAAATGCAGACAAAGAATACGTAGATGCCAAACTAGGATAAGTGAAAGCCCAATGTGCTTCCATATTCCATATTAGGAGACAGTTATGATATAAATGGAATGCTAATCCATTTGAAACCTGGCATTTTTTTGTAATTGATTTGCAATAGCTTCAACAATTCTAAGACACAGTTACTTTTAAAAAGTATTTTAGCCAGCTAATAAGGATAACTGTGTTGGCGGAGGCTTTGATATCTGGAGAAATGCATCTCTTCCTCCTACCTTGTTAAATTGATGTGTCTCTAAATACAATTTGTCAATAACAACAAGGGCATCATAGGGAGGGACCGGGTGGGGAATAAGAAATGTGAACATGGTTCTGGATTTTAATTGGACAGGGGGCAATATCTCAACTTTTGTTCCACCCCTCCACCCTATTTGTGAATAACAATTTACCATTTTCCATCTAAAATCATACAGGGCAGGGAAAATATGGCAGCAGTAGAAGAGCCAGGCCAGTCTTTAATCCTTTTTCTTTCTTACTATCTCAAATATAAAACTCACCATATATTAGACATAATTTTGAACTCCCTCAACAACAATATTTGTATTGCTCCAAATTGGCAATCTGTAGCAAAATTTGTGGGATACAATTGTCTGGAGTTCTAGGGGCTTTAGAAAACAGAAAGCTTTCAGGCACTCCATACCTAATGGCTAGGACTTTCTCTACTCAGGAAGAGCCAAACAGAAGCTGAGAAAAGGTGTTTATTCACCAAGGTTATATTTGATGAAATATATTTAAAGCAGGAAAATGTAGTACAAACAAACCATTAATTACAAACGTGCTTTCCTTTAAAACTCTCTAAAGAGAGTTTTAGCCAAAGAGAGTTTTATCCTTGGAAATGCTATCACATTAATAATAGCTACAGTTCCTTTTAAAATTCGATATCACAAAATTCTGTAAAGCTTTTGGAAAGCTGGAAAGTGCAGTGTTGAGATGATTCTACCCTGAATGTCCTTGGCAGGACTTTGGAGGCTCCAGGTGATTACATAACAAATGCAATCTACTTTCAGGGAAGGTTGAACAGTCTGTAGGAAAGCTGAAACAATGTAAGTGGGTCACTCTCCAAGCCTGACCTTTCCCAAGTTTATGATTTATTTCATCTGGAGGCCAATACCTCAGGAACCTATCTGACTTCAACATGGGATTGGCAGATGGTCAGGTATTTTAACAAAATTAATCCTATGCTGAAATCTTCTATGCGATAAGCTTGTATTTTCCTTCTTCTTTCTTAGAATGAATTGGAATTTATTTCAAGTTTCTTATTGGGTAGTTTAAGTTGCCCTTTATTGTTGTAAGGTGGTGAAGTGTATTAATACTGAGGGTTTTGTTGTTTGTTAGATTATCCACATTCCTTCTAAAAAGGAGGCCTTTCTCCCAGATATCATCACTTTTGATTTTAATTGGCATATGGGAAGCAAAGGAGGCTAAAGATGACAGGACAGATGATTGAACTGTGAAAAAGAAATCTGACATCATTACTACAAACTTCACATGGAAGATAAAGGCAAAAACTCAGCCCTACCTGGATGACTTTCACAGTACTTCTATACTAGGAGTGTCCAACCTTGGCAATTTTAAGACTTGTGTACTTCAATTTATGGACTTCAGCATGGCTGGCTGATGAATTCTGGGAGTCCACAAGTCTTAAAGTTGGACATCTCTGAATTCAATTCAATTCAAACCTTTATTGTCGGAGTACATAATGTACAATGAGATTAGCTGAGCCTCCTTTCCTACAACCGCCCCCCTCCCCAAGACAATACCACTCACAGTAAAAGACAGAAAATCCCTAGCCCAGTTAGCAAACATCCAGTACTGTTGCACCATGTGAACTTATTGCATATTGTGCCAGCCCCGCAAGTCAATTGTACTGTGTTGTTGTACAGTTATGTTTCATTCAGGAGTCTGACAGCCCACAGATAAAAACTCTTCTTCAGCCTGTTTGTGCCATTGCCTATGCTTCTATATCTCCTTCCTGATGGTAGGAGAATAAAGAAGGGCTGACCAAGGTGTGAGTTATCCCTGAGGATTTTCCTCACTCTTCTAAGGCAGCGAACCCTAGCGATGTCATCTAGGGGATAGCCGACAATGTTTTGTGCTGTGCTCACCACCCTCTGTAATGTCTTTCCATCCATGGCTGTTAAGCCAGCACCACACCATAATGCAATGAGTGGGGACACTTTCTATTGTGGACTGGTAAAATGAGATCATCAATTGTTGTTCCTACACTCACTAAAAGAAATTTCAAAAGCATTTCCCCCTCATTTTGAATACTAATAGTTACAAAATCCACAGAAACACTTTTTCATAGAACCATTTAGGGAAAGAATTCATATGTAAATAGGTTGCTGTCCAAAAAAACAGTTGAGTAAGAATGTGGGCTGGGTTATTTCCTTTGATATATTTATGAATGAAACTGCAGACAAACATCTCATTCACCTTGATTAAAAATGGTTAAAGCTACTAGGGGTCAAGATGTAACTTGGGATCAACCCAAAAGATGTGTGTGTGTGTGTCTGTGTGTGTGGGTGTCAAATTTACATGTCTCTAAATTTTAGAGGCAACTTAGTTCTAAGAGTAAATATATGATTGTAGGGTCTGTTCCTAAAATGGCAAATTTAGAAGGAACCATATTTAATGATAGGCAGACCAGCAAAGGTCCCCAGAATGCATCTATCAATTTTGCAAGGATTTTCAATTAAACTAAACATTCTAAGAGCCTGACAGAGGTCAGTATAAACAACTGTTCCACTTTTATTCCTGGTTGTAAGTTGTTACAACAAAGCAGATGGTAAAAGGGAATGCACATCTGTCTTTTGTCTCAGCTAAAAGAGATAATAAAAGGCTTTGAGGGAGGGTAACATAATACAAGAGAACATACTGTTGAACCCTCACACTTCACCAGTTTACTGCAAATCAGCAATGAAAGTACCCAAATTTATGTAGGTATTATAATACTTATCAACTCATTTTCCTGGATAATTTGCCGTTAGCTATGGACAAATGTGGAGTTAGACAAATCCATAATTCCATAGTCATATGCTGTCTTGAAATGCAAAGTAAGTGCTTCTAACTGCCATGCATATTGGTTAAATTAAAAATTTATAATATAACAGTCTTTTGGAAAAAGGAGGGGAGATGAGGAGAAATATACCAGCATTCATAATTGTTTCCAATGTTAGCAATTCTAAATCTTTGCATCTACATGAAATTATTTCTCTGCTTCAATTAGCCTGAAATGTTAGTCATTTCTGAAAGGTTCTTTTCATGTCTTGCTTATATCTCAGACTGTGGGCTGAAGAAACAATGTTCATTTACTTTCAAGTCAGCACACTATGGAATATTTATAATGGCATGCCAAAGTAAGGCTATTTCTTTCTCTTTTTTTCCAAACAGTGCAGAGAGAGAAAGGGATGCCTGCCAAATTGATCTTCATGAATTTTGATGCACATGAATATAATCTGCCTCTCATAGACTAATGTGTGAATTGGAACATAATTATATTTCCCATTTTCTTCTTAGAAATTTGCAGTGCAGCTCTTGGCTCACAATCTTTACCAGAATATGCATTAAAACATTGTGGGGGTGGAGTGGGGGATGGGGGTAGTAGATGCTTAGATCCACATATATTTAAATATATATGAGTATTTAAAAAATTCTTATTCATGTGAAAATTGGTCATAGTTGGTTTGGGAATAAAGGCATCTTAGATGGCTACAGATAGACTAGAAATGGGATGATCTACTCTTAAGAAGAGGCAGGAAAGTTTTTAAATTGCTATATGAACATTTGTGTCACTGCAGGAAAGAGGAAAAGTTATAAATCAGACTTAGACACAGGAAGTGTAGAAACAGGAAGCAAGATTGGCCTTGATTTGCCATTACTTAAAAGATAAGAAATGGGTTTAGGTCTTTTTGTATTGTATATGCTGTATATATTTTAGCAGACTTTCAGTCATTCATTAGATGAATGGTAAATTTGATTGGAAACGCAAACATACAAATCCAATAACAAAATAGGTTACTTAGATAAAACATCTCTCTCTCTCTCTCTCTCTCTCTCTCTCTCTCTCTCTCTCTCTCTCTCTCTCTCCCCTCCCTCCCTCCCTCCTCCCTCCCTCTCTCTCTCTCTCTCTCTCTCTCTCATTATGAGTGTCATTCTGTGCATATGGCATTTGTTCAAGTCACTTTTCATCATCTTTTACTAATTCCATACAATAATATTGATGTTATCAGAACTGGCACACAGAGTGCAGAATATCTCTTGGGAAACCTTTCAGATTTCTTGTTCTAACAGTGCCTGCAACATTAACAAAGCTCAATACTGAAAAGAAAAACTACTTAAGGAATGTTTTCTTTTTTCTTTTTCCTTTCTCCCCAATGCCTATGTGCTGAGCCAATATTATGAGTGTGAGGGTATGAGTCCCTTTAGTGTGGGATCATGTCCAAAAATAAAAGTAGCTAAAAGTACTGAACTTTAAGAATGCTTTTCAAACAATGAAAGCAATAAAATATTATAATAATTAAGATTATGAACATTTGACACAAGTTCTTGAAGAAATGTTCTCGTATTGAGAAATGCACATAGGTCTGCTCTGAAGATTGTTGCATTGCTAGGATAAAACTTCTGTTGATCTTGCTATCAACCTTGGAGCTGATATAATCTCCCCAGATATATGAGGAAATGATTTTGATCCTTGTAGTTAAAAAGAGAAAGAAGTGAAACCTTAGCAATAGCTCAGTTTAAGATAGCAGATGACTACACATACAAGCTTCATCACTCTCAAAATGAGAGATGCTCAAGAGACACGGAAGGCAAATCTACACAATTTGTATTTGGTAGGAGTAAATTTCAGAATCATACTGCTGGAGGCGGGCACTTAAAGTCCAAACACTTGTTCTAAAAATGTAGAGGGCTGTCCAACCTCTACTTGAACAAACTGAATGAAGGGAAATCCTTAACTATTCAGTAAGCCTTCCTAGTTGAATCCATTACTCCATGACTTATCTTCTGGAAGAAAGTCTGTACTGTACTGTATATGTCATCTTTTTTGAATCTTTTTTGATTCTTGAACAGTTTTCTAGTTTTCTCTACCCAGTTAAACCTTTTGGCTCCTTCAGTCTCTCTTCTTTTATAGATAGTTGTTGGGGCATAGGCATGGACAACTTGATCTTGAGGGGCTTGGCACAGATTTGGATAATCATAATATGATCATTAACCATTGAGAATCTTTTAATTGTGTGGACACTTTTCTTGCTTTGATAAATGCCACTCCGTTTTCCTGGTGTCATGTCCCAAGGAATAATGAATCCCTCAATCTGGAATTATTATCTATCCAATGTAGCTCACTAATGTCAAGGAAGTCAATTTTCAACCTGGCACCTCCTGTTTAATGATATGAAATTTACCATGGCTCATTCCACATTGCTATCCAATGTGCCTTTAAGCAGTGCAGGCCCTTGATTTCACCAATGTCAGCATCAGCAGCTAAGATGCCTGCTGGGTTTGCCCCAGGCACTTCATTAATGCCTTGACTACTCACAGCAGAGCCTTGCTTTCCCCAAGTAGCTTATTGGGTGCCTTCTAGCCTGAGGGTTCTACCATTGGGCACCTTATCTGATTAATTTGACAGCCTTTCCATTAAATTTTCTTAGCAAAGAACAGGCAGGTCACCAGGTCTTACCTCAACCACTCCTATTTATTTTGGCTTGGAATTGGCATGCAAGTGTGTGACTGACTGAAGAATTTTTTTAAAAGGTAAAGGAGTCCCTTCAGATTTTACTCTGCTAGTCGTTGCCAACTATACAGGGTGGCGCTCATCTTTAAGGTCATTGTTTCAAGGTCATTGAGCAGCACTGTCCGAAGACATTTCCATGCTCATGTGGCCAGCATGATGTCATGGAGCACAGTTAGGTACACTAAAGTGGTACACTAAAGTGGTACCTATTTATCTACTCTCATTTGCATAATTTAGAACTGCTAGGTTGGCAGGAGTTGGGGCAAGGATAGGAACTCACCATGTCGCATGGCATTTGGGTCCAGCCTACAAGCCCAGTGTCTTAACTGCTGAGCCACCAAGAAACAAGAATAAATATTTGCCTACCAGAGGATTAACCACGGAGTCACATATCATTTTTTTCAGTTTGACAGTGAATGGCACCATACCAATTTATTCAATAAGTCCTTTATACATAGAATGATAAGTAGAATATTTCCCAAAACAAGAAATCTAGGAACATACACTAGGAACATACATATTTTAGGCACATCTTATTTTATGTAGCTTCTTTAGAATGGTTTTGAGAACAAAGAAAGGTCTCGGGGAAAAGACTTATTTTTAGGTAGGAAATTATTCACTAAAATATAAATACTAGAAATGCTGAAGTTGCTGAAAAATGAAACTGATCATATATTCTGATTAAACATAGTCTACATTCACCTATTTCTGTCTTTGTTTCTGAATAAAATGAAAGAAAAATCTGGAACCCATGCGATCTTGGCCTGTGCCTATCAGTACTTGGATGCTCTCTATGTATTCCTGATGATACTTCATTCCTTCTTTTAGGACTCCCTTCCCTCTCCATCTCATTAATTTAATTTTATTCTGCTTTCCACAATTTGGAATAGATAATATTAAAACATTCAACCAGCAAATTCCTTTCACAATTTAGTGTACAATGATTCTGGTTCTTATACTTTAAATTCATTCAAAATAATAGGAATTCTGTCATGTAATGAATGGGCAAATTAAGAGATTTGACTGAAATAGCATCCCTATTTCCTTTTTCTTTTGTGCAAGCTTATGATAGAAATATGACTTTGAAAGAACAATTTACAGTGAGCTAATTGCTTTCCATCCCATTTGGAACAATTTCTTCCTCCTTCTTCCAGTTTTGTTGATAAGGCAAGGGCTAATGTTCTAATCATTTTTTAAAATTCTAGTTTCAGCTTCAGACAAACCAAATAGATACATGCAGATTACAACTTAAGTTTAAAGTATGTATACAATTCTATTTTTAACTCTATGTCTGAATTCTAGAATTAAGGAAGTCCTTACAGGATTAGTGGAAGTTCTCTTTCTCTGTTCTGGCTTGTAGCATTTCTGTTGGATTTCTGGTGGCAGGAAAATCATTGATATCTTCTGATCTATTGTATTCTTCCTTTGTTTATTTTTTATGGCATTTATTCCAACTTTTCTCAGAGATTTCAAAATAGATTGTATAGGAATTTCATCTAACTGTATCCCTACAAATACCACCATATGAAATTAATTAGGCGGAAATCATCCTATGAACACTTTGGTCACCTGGTAGCATTTAATCCAAATGCTCCTTAACACAGGTAGACTTCAACTTACAATAGTTCATTTAATTACCATTCAAAGTTATGACAGCATTGAAAAAAGTGACTTATAATCATTTTTCACACTTAACCATTGCAGTATCCCCATGGCCCCGTGATCCAAATCAGGATATTTGGCAACCCACTCATACTTATGATGGTTGCAGTGTCCTTGAGTCATATGATCCCCTTCTGCAACCTTCTGACGAGTGAAGTCAGTGGGGAAGCCAGATTTGCTTAACCACCATGTTACCAACTTAATAACTTCAGTGATTCATTTAACAAATGTGGCAAGAAAGATAATAAAACAGGGCAAAATTCACTTAATAAATGTCTCACTTAACCACTGAAAAGTTGAGCTCAATTGTGGATGTAAGCCAAGGGCTACCTGTACTTAAACCATTTTTATTTTTGACAAGATATGTAAATAATTTAAACTTAGTATGCAAATTCTCCTTTTCTATTGTTCCAGGTTTGTTTTTTTAAAAAAGCATCCTTCAGTTGCTTTTCCATATATTCCAATCGTAAGAATCATCACATCAAGTGTGTTATACCTATTAAGTTGTATTTGTCTTCCTGTGCTAACAGTTTAAGTTCACCTTGTTTATTTACCACATGAAGGGAAGAAACCTTTTATGTATACCATGTTTTCCCGAAAATAAGACAGTCTTATTTTGACACACACACCCTGAAATAAGTGCGGGGAGGTATTATTATTTTTGAGGTGCAGAAGTCGGTGGCATGGTCACCTCATGGTTGCTGCTATGTTGCAAAAGAAGCCCTCAGGAGGGCTTATTTTGGGGAGGGAGGGCTTATTTTAGCACATGCGCTCAAAAGCCTGATTGGGCTTATTATCCGGGGAGGTCTTATTTTCAGAGAAACAGGGTATTTTGATTTGAACTATTATCTCAAGGGGCAGGTTCATGGCAATGGAATACTGTACATAGAGATGTTACATGAAAAAGAAAACTATGAAAGCCTATACTTGGTAAACGAATGATGAAAACCCAAGGACTAAAAAAACAACTTTATCAAAACCAAGGAATTAAAAAAAATAGTATTCAGTCTCTACAGATGCTGATGTCTAAATGTTTGAGGGAGATCTATATTCAGGTTTCATTCCATTACACTTAATTTAGTGTATCAACTTCAATAGTTCAAGCCTGCTGCAGCCATCTTTCCATTTTTCAGATTGCCACAGAGTGGGAGGGGGGAAGTCTGGAATGTCAGCCCAGACAATAATAACAACCATCCCGTGGGAACCAAAGTCCTGTCAACAGGTGCTGGCCAGAGACCGAGAAGTGTTTCCAAGGAAATATCAGAACACCTAATTGGACAATGTGACTTGTGACCATGAGGGAAGAAATTGTCTATTCTTTAATTATACTGAAACCACAGGAAATATTTAGATCTGGTTTCGTTTTCATTCGTGCCAACATGATGTACTCAATAAAACAGTTCTTTGGGGAAGTTGAAAGTCTCAGATTGCTGAATTGGTTGGGTTCATTACTCGGAACCTTGACATTGTGATTTAATTGTTCCATTTATTGAAGTGAATGATAAAAAAAATCAACATTGTAAACTTATAAAGCTGAAAATGTTTATAACATAGTCCACTTGCTGCTGACTAAGATAGACTGAATTCAGTATGGCTTTTGTGGTTGAGTTCTAGGAGTTAATATCCCCTACCTCTGAAGCATGGAGGCTAAAAAGGCCATAAAAATGGAATGGAGTTCCCGATGTCCAAGCAGATCACTAAATGTAATTACCTATACTTTATTGGTTTACAGAGGATTACACACTGAACATTATTTGTAGAAGTGAATAGACAAATTATAATATTTTCCTATGGAGCCATATATCAAGTATTTAGCCCAATGAAAACACAGCCACATTAACAGGTTTTTGGCAGCCTTGAAAGAAATGCATGCTAATGCAAAG
This sequence comes from Thamnophis elegans, assembly GCF_009769535.1. NCBI lineage: Eukaryota > Metazoa > Chordata > Lepidosauria > Squamata > Natricidae > Thamnophis > Thamnophis elegans. Next base: position 92,455,753 of record NC_045543.1, read on the forward strand.
CTGGATGAACATAATGGAAAGCTGCTAATACAAAATGACTTTGATGCCACATTATTCCTGGAATTTTGCTGCTGGCTTAGTTGGCACCTATTCAGCAATATTTGTGACCACAGTAAAATAACGGATTTAGTTTGGCACCCATCCCATTCTGCAGTCTGCTCTGAGGCTTCTTAGATTAAAAATGTCTTTTACTTGTGGCTTTTCAAATTCCCCCATTGTATCACAGCACCTTAGTCACTTTTTAAAAATGCCATTTTGAGACAATTAGACTGTATCTGTGTGTGTTCCAAATGTGGCTATTTAGTGCTAAACTGCAGATCTAAGACCATCTGGAAAAGAAGCAGAATATGCTATGGGGGTTATTGTGTGCCAGAAGAAGGACCACTTTCATTAAGCAGTACTATCTTCTATTTGGTCTCCTCCCAACGCACAGGTGGTGTGTACTGCAAGCTGAGTGAGGATACTGAGAGCTGAGCCCTAAAGGATATAACTGAATGCCAAAAATATTTGGTACAGCTCAAGCTTTTTAAAAAAAAAAAATCACTGAAAGCTCTTTAACTATGTTAACATTATGTTCTCATAATGTGGGAAAAGCATTACCTAAGCCATTTCATCCCACGATTCCTAAGTGGTGAAAAAAGATTGTTCATTGATCATGGAAGGTGTTTCAATAAAATAACTGTTGTAAATTTGAAGCAGTCAGAACTCTATTACTGTACAATCTAAATAGGTTTGAATATGTTATTGGTAATCACTTTTTATGCCATTTGAGTTATTACAAGAAGATTTTGGATTTTCTGAAGTTGTGAAATGGAGACATATTCAATTAAAATATACCAATTGCACTTTTTCATCTAAATGCATTAGCAATGTCTAAAATTTCCTGAATTATTGTCAATATTGGAATTTATTTTTGACAATAAAACTGCCTTAATAAATAAAGTGTATAGTCAAGATGGATATCAATTGTTTACAAGAATTAGGGAATAAAAAATCAGAACACCTCATGTTACAAATCATGGTTCTTTAAAAAACAGAAGTATATTCTCATGCCCTTGCATGAGTTCAGTAGAGACCATATTATTGGAATAGTCTAGCTCCCAATAGCCTTGGATTTAAGGTAGATCAAAGGCACATTTCTCCAATTGATTAAAAACTTTGCATTTGCAGATTCTGTTTTAAAATGTTTCTGACATGAGTCATTTGCAAGAATTCTCAGAGAAAAAAAATCAATTTGTCATCCAAATACACTCTCTGTATTTGTCTAAAGTGACAGAAAGTATTTTAATCTGAAGAAGCTTCTCCATTATTAACCAAGCCAAAATTATTGCTTGTTGTACCTGGTGTCAAATGCAGTTAAGGATTCATATTCCTTATTCATTTTGATCAGCTTCCTTCAATGTGACCTGTGGATCCATTGTTATGGCTATTCAAAGTTAAGTCCAAAGCAGGAACTTTAGCTGTGCAAGAACTGGGTTTATTTATAAGAGTTATACAGTAAAAGTATAAAATGAGGTCTCTTTAGTGCTGGATTCCAATGAAACTGTTGGGAAGAGGGGAATGGGTGATAAACGCTCATAAAACCCACTTCCTTTGCATATCTCCCATACTTCAACTCTTCCAACCAGCTACCTATTACCAGGAAATGTTGAAATAGCTCCTTCATATAATCTGGGATGCATTCTATTCTGACTTTGCTTGAATTTGTGAATCTCATGGTTACAGTTGTCCTCCTAATCATACTCAATGTATGCTCTAAATGCTGATACTGTCTAATACTAGATTGTTAACATCAATAATGGGTTGGCTGCCCCTTCTTTCACCAAACTCAGGGTCCAAGTTCTTGGTGCAATCTGTTGGAAATCCTAGTGGCTGATTGGCTATAAGAAACTCCCACTGAGTTCTAAATATCAGAAATTGTTCCTGGTTTCCTCCGAATTTCTCTAGCAAACTATCATAAGAACACAGAAATACAATTCAGTTATAGGCTAAAGACTATTATGCTGTTGGTTGTTGTGGTAAATTCTGGCCAAAATGTTTGGTTAATTGCACCAAGGCTTTTGGTAGGCTAGTTGTTAATAAACTTTTCTTATGTTGGGGCTGTGATAAAGATGCAGCAAGTGTTCCACAGACAGTGTAGTGCCTTGAAGGTTAGATGCCAACCTCACTAACAAAGGTAAATCACCAGCTTTTCTTGAAACATAGTAAAAGACTTGTAATAATGTTGTCAACTATACAAGGTAGAGCAGATCAGGAAACTTGTTCCACAAGAAGACTAGAACTCAAGTTTATTGAGATAGGCATTAGCAAGAGAATCTTAAAAGTCTGCATGTTTTCCCTTCCCTCTCTCAGGAAGTTATGGGGAGTCATCCCAGGCTTAATGCATGTTTCTGCATCTGCTATTGTGGATGCCTGGATGGCTTCTCCAAGATCATTTCCATAGCTCCCTGCACACAGTGAAGGTCTGGTTACTCAATCTCCTTTCTCCCAGTGCTTGGAGAATTGAGAAGATCTTACAGAGCATTCAAGAAGGAGTAATGTAATAATGACAGACTCTAATTATCTGGAAGTGCCTTTATTGTCCTACAGTGCTTCTTAATTCCTTCTAGTGTCAGTTTCATTTTTTCCTACATGGAGCATAAGAAGGGACAGTGATCATCAGGAATCTCTTACATATGCAGGGGGCTTACTTTAAAAAAAAACAACTAAAGTCAGAATCTGGAATCAAGACTGAGAAAAGAAACAAAGGTCATTCTATCTCCCAATTTGCTAGTTGGAATTTTGAAGGGACATCTAACATTAATTGAAACCACGGGAAATCTGTTTTAGAAAAACAGGTATCTTTGAAGGGGTAGGTTAAAAACACTACAGTAGCTAGAAAATGAATGACAAATTCTATTTGACAAATAGAAAATCAATAAGTACACAATGACACATTTTTAATGTTATTATTGTGTACTTTATTATTTTAACTTAGAACTATACAGCTAACTTACATCTAAATTAAGAGCAAACTTAATTTTGTAGACTTCCTAGAGCCATCATTTCCTATGTTTTTATAGGAAATCTATTTGAGTCAGAATCAGTTCAAATATTTAATCCAAAAAGATTTTTACCAGCTCCTTTCCTTTTTAAATACAAAGTTTTATATTATTAATAAAATATAGTTTCGGTCAAACCCAGATGAATGGTTAACACATTTTTAAATATAGTCTAGCAGGAAAATGAAAAAAAAAAGGGTAAAGGATTATTGCAAAAAAGAGTCACTAACTCTATTTCTTCTGTTTGTCTCCCCTCCATGGTTTCACACATGAAATTCCTTTCAAAACAAACATGTTCCAGACAGGAATTGTCTTTCCCGTTTTCACACCAATGAAATGGGTAGTTCTGACACCAATCAGGCTGCCAACCACAATCAGCAGTGCTGGTTAACTAAGCAATCCAAAGCTAGAGGGATACTGGGCAATAAGAAGGGGAATGTTGAAATATTTCTGATTACATTTTATGTCATCCATGGGGCCAGTCTTATATCCATGCTTAATGTTAATCCTTAATATGACCATTTTTAATGTTAGTAAGGTAAAGATTCCCCTTGCACATATGTGCTAGTCATTCCTGACTCTAGGGGGCAATGCTCATCTCTGTTTCAAAGCAGAAGCACCAGTGCTGTCCAAAGATGTCTCCATGGTCATGGGGCCGGCATGACTAAATACCGAAGGGACAGTGGCCGCTGTTACCTTCCCACCAAAGATGGTTCCTATTTTTTCTACTTGCATTTTTACTTGCTTTCAAACTGCTAGGTTGGCAGAAGCTGGGACAAGTAATGGGAGCTCACTCCGTTACACGGCACTAGGGATTTGAACCGCCGAACTGCCAATTTTTCTGATCGACAAGCTCAGTGTCTTAGCCACTGAGCTACCGCATCCCTCTAAAACTGAAAGGTTATATACTAAAATTAGGACATTTAAATTACTGGAGACCAGTAAAGATAAACGTAAAGATAAAAGCAAAGGTAAGACAATTGAACAATGCAGGGCATGTTTTCCCTTAAAATTCTGTAGAAGACACATTTAATCTGAAACCAGTTAAGAATGAGAGCAAGAGTTCAGCTGATAGAAAACAACTCTCTCAGATTTTTCCAGAAGGAGCTTTGTTGTACTGAAATTAAAAACCAGCAGGACAAGGATGAAAGAAAGAAAGAAAGAAATAAAGAAAGATAGCTGAGTAGGACTCTCTGTTGATTTCTTCCTATTATCGAATGATTAAAAGATAAGTAGTGCAATTTCAGAGTCTGAACACCGGGTCCTTCAGAAAGTCAATATATCTTGTGGCTGCAGGGAAAATCAGGAGAAAAGGAAATGAGAAGCCACTGATTGGCTGACAATGGCTAACCAGCCCTGAATTCCAAAGGTAAATATTGCTTTGTTGAGGATGGAAAAAAAATGACTTTGGCAAGCTGCGTGTATCACAATATAGAGGTTGTCTGTGACAGATTTTGTTAAGGTTTACAATTATTTTAACAAAAGGACAGAAGTATATATATTTATATTGTTTCCACTGGTGCAGAGAATGGACTTTCATTTCCTTTATAAAGAAAGTCAATTGAGCATGGCACTAATATATTGTTCCAAGGAAAGTTAACTCAACTAAACTGGATGCTTGGTAGGAAATTTAAAAAGAAAAGCTATTTCTGTTATCAGTTTTAATGAATGCCATTAAGTGATAACCAAAAAAAGAAAGAGATAAAAAAAAGATTGCTAAGAAAACATCCTTCCTATTCCTCTAAATTATCATGACACTACAATCTGTGGCTATAAAGTTAATTTCCTCAGTAATTACATTCTGTTTAAGAATGTGAGTACTTAAAAGACCAAGAAATGGACAAATGGGGAACTCTAAACTGTTGTGGATAACTTAAAGCTTTTCACCATTTATTCCTTCATTATCCTGTCCATAAAAAGCATAATCAAAAATTCTATATTCCAAAGATAGCCAGATATTATTGGAACACATTGTCCTTTGAAATACCAATTTGGACAATTGGAAGTCTTCATTTGATTTTTTTTTTACTTTTATTGTTTTGATGATGACTTGAGGGCTCAATGAGTGAGTGAGTGAGTGTGCCAGATATTATAAGGCAACTGGATGTGACTACAAATATTGCTGGACAGCAATAAAGATGCAGATAACTCTTTGCTGCTATCTAGTGGTTAATTGGATTTTTACAACTCATATCTAGTTCTCTGTAATATCGGTATATAATTCTTTCCTTATGAGTAGTATGGTGCCTTCCAAAGCTAGAGGTTCTCAACATGGCGGATATAATCTAAGAAGACTTTCCTTCTTTGAATAGCTTATATTTTTCATTCTAATGAATGCCATATTTGTAGGAATATAGCTTTGTTGTAAAAAATATATATCCATGATTAAGTGCATTTATTAATTATAAAAGGCATGTAGTCTCCCTTTTGAATACACCACATAATCAAACAGCAATGTAGCATCAGTAAGAGATCAACAACCAGCAATATAATAAAAACAAAGCAAAGGACCAAAAAGTAATTATAAATTAATCACTAAAGCCTATAATGGCAATAAATCTCAAATGGCCAGGAACACCACAAGGATGTAAATTCTAAGTATAGAGAAAAAATATAAAAATCTTTGCACATTATAAATAAGAATGTTTTCTGTGACAGAATCATTTGGTGCATGAATGTTTAACATACAAATATAAAAAGATCGGCACTTTGCTCCTAGCCAGAGGTTTAAAGATGCAGTATGTGCAGCCTTCACTTGACAACCTGCCAAAAAGCAGCAGAACTAATACAATTAGCTGGTGGAAGTGGGATGTCTAACCCTTTCTTTCCTTGGAACTCCACATTTTATATTTTCTGTAGCAAAGGAAGCATTGCATGCTGTAGTGATGTGAGATGAGAGTGACCAAAAAGTCAATATTGGGCATGTTGGTACTGAAGTCAGATTGGAATTCCTAATCTGCTTCATTGTTGAATAGGGAAGCTACCTTGCCCTTTCCTTTCATAGAAAAAGTATTAAGCTTCTCATACCTTGTGCTGATAGACACAGTATCCTTCTTGTAAATACAAGGATCAGATGACATGGCAACCTATTTTTGGACAACAATAACTCAATTCAGTTTATACAGTGTTGGAAACTTGGTGCTCTCTGTAAACATTTCATGATCAAACAAAGTAACATCCAGTGGTGGGATTCAACTGGTATAACAACCGGTTTGTGATCACTCCAGGCAGGCACAGTTTGTTTTAAAACAGCTCTAAAACTTACCTTCCACTGCAGCCCCAGTGAATATAACAGCTAAGGGACAGCAATCCGCTCTGCCACACCTATCAGCTGAGCTTCAAACAAAGCAAATATAGGACAGACTAGGGCAGGGGTGGGTGAGCGAGGCCAACTGATTGCCGGAACTACCAGTTTGTCTGAACTGGTCCAAACCAGATGAATCCGACCCCTGGTAACACCATCATTGACTAGCACTGATGATATTACTTATTTTGGTGATGAAACATCTGTAAGAAAATCACCAAGCTCAGAGGACCCCACAGTTCAACTTGGAGCTATAAATATTTTTATATATAATATACTCTATATACTCTCTCTCTCTGCCTCTCTCTCTGTCTCTCTGTCTCTCTCTCTCTCTGTCTGTATCTATCTATCTATCTATCTATCTATCTATCTATCTATCTATCTATCTATCTATCTATCTATCTATCATCTATATCCTGAATGATGGGTGGGGCTCATTCGTTGACTAGGGCTGGTTTCCAGATGTCTGATAGGGGGGAGGTATCATCACGTTTATTCATGTTGTGGGGGTGTTTCTCTATTTCGATGGCTTCCATAATTATTCTCTTGTTGAAGTGTTCTGTTTTGGAGATTAACCTGGTTCCTTCAAAATTAATTTTATGTCCTGTAGCTTTAAGGTGCTGGAAAAGGGAGGAAGTTTTTTCTTTTTTTCTTACTTCGTTCTTGTGTTCTGCGATGTGTGCATTTATTCTCCTGTTCATTTGTCCTAGGTATGTTGCAGGGCAGATTTTGAATGGTATTTCATAGACTCCTTGGTTTTCTAGCTGGATTTTGTCTTTGGGGTTTCTTAAGATGTTGGCTAATATATATATATTTATTTATCAGCACAAATACAACAAAAAAAATGTAACAAAAAGGCAACAGTAAAAATATTGGGTTTCTGCCTGGATGGTCTCTTGTGACGAGCCGAAGGACAGAGAATGGAAGTAGTGATCTTCCTCCCACATTTGGGCATACCGGGGGTTGTAAAAATCATATATATATATATATATATATATATATATATATATTATATATATATATATATATATATATATATATATATATATAGATATATATATATATATAGTCTGTCTGTCTGTGTGTGTGTGTATACACATACACACACACACACGTAATGTACAGCAAGCAAGCAAAGCAAGCCTACTAGGCTCCATGGCCTTGGTTTGGTCCCACCTTATAAAGAGAATCTTTACCAATTCTCTCAATATGTCATTATAAACAATCAAATCAATCATACTTTTCAATTTATACTCAGGAGCTATATTAAAAAATAATATGTCTGCTTTTTTCCTAAGCAGATAAAAATAGTCATTGTCACCATGATTGTTTAACAGTTATTAACACTCACCATTATTATTGCTGTTTGGATCCTCAAATGGCCCAATAACTTTTTCTCTTCTCTCAGTTCCATCTATCTATTCAAGTCAACTATCAAAATGTATGTTTCTTTTGGATCCCATTCATTTAGAATGCTGCACGTATCTCTGCCTATTCCATTATTCCCTGGAGCAGTATAAGCAATTGTTGCTAGCCTATGAACTTTTACTGTCATCCAAACCTAAAGGAAACTAAATGATATCAATTCATTCTTTCTGGTATACATTTTACCTTGTTTATTCATAATTAAATTTACACCTCCATTCCCCAGTAAGCATCAATTAACGTTGCCACACAAAACCACTCTAGCTTTATTCAAGTGTATTATATTTTTCTTCTTTGTCTTCATTTCAGATAGGGAGAGACTATAACACTTCTATTTCATCTCTTTGGTTACATTAATCCATGTTTTTTTAAACCATTTATTGTTTCACATTAAAGTTGCAATCTTATTTCATTCTAATTACCAGATGGGCTTGTAAATCAATCTCCCACTTTTTCATCAATTGAGGGTTTTACATAGCATCTTTTTGCAAGCTAGAGATACCATCTAGATACAGTATAGGTTACCAGCTCTACTCATAATCATGACACATGCAGCATTCCATTCTGACAGCAGAGATAGTACTGGTATGTAGATGCCCTCAGGATACTCATGCTATTCTATGCAACACAGGATATCTTCTCTAGATAATGTTTTTCTAGCCAATATATTATTGCTCACATTTCACCAACTTAAAGTACACACGATGTGCATTCAGAATGTATTTTAAATATCTGCTAATTAATAGCATCTTAGTAAGATTCTACAGTGGATAATTCTTTGCTCAGAAGCTGGGTGGAGCCCAGGAACCAAAATAATCAGCTAATTTTCAGGCTGCTGTGATCCATGACTCCCAAGAAATATAGAGAAGTTGTGGTTACTTCAGTTTTGCTGGACTGCTTCAGCACTGCTGCTGCACTGCCACAGTCAGCTGCAGTCATGTCATCTTCCATTTCAATTTTCCCTGACAGCCTTTCACAAGTTCATGGGAGCAACAATCAATCTGCACTTGTACCATACTTCTTCCTCTTCCTCCTTCATCTGGCAGCAGCCACTTATTTGCCTGCAGGGAAGGGAGGGGAGGGGAGGAAGGAAGGAAGAGAAAGAAGGAAGAGGAGGAAGGAAAGAGAGAAGAGGAGAGAGGAGAGAGGAAGGGAGGAAAGAAGTAGAAGGGGAAAAGGGAATAAGGGAGAATAGGGAGGAAGAAAAGAGGAGAGATGGGACGAAGGGGAAAAAAGAATAAGGAAAGAAGGAACAGGAATGAAGGAAGATTTTTGAAGCTCGCTGCCAGTTTCCCAGAAATAAATTCAATGGGAAACCTTGGTGGACGTCTCTCCCACTCCCACTTATTCTTTGCCCATCCACTGAGGTGCAAGGCTTTTTTTGGCATGTCCTGCTTCTGGAACTACCTGAAGTTCCTGAACTGCAGCATGAAGTTATGGCTTCCCTAAGTTACTCCAGACCTGCAGTTCAAAGCTGCAGCAGCTGTAGATCAGTCTCACCTTGTAAAAACTACATCAACCCAGACCAGGCAAGCAGGATGAAGTTGCAACTGTCCCAAGAGTGTGGAGTGAAGGTCCAACTGACTAGTCACATTATTGTGTTGAGTTTGTAGACAGACTTCTGACTTTTTTGGGGGGAATTTCTTATTTGCACAGATAAGTGTCTGAGTGGCTAGATATGCCTCTAGATCAGGGATGTCAAACTCAAGGTCCATGGCCGGATCTGGCCCATGATGTGGTCAGATCCGGCCTGCGGGGGCATTCTGGTCTACTCAGTGCAAAGAGGAAAGATCAGGCCAACGTGGCTTTGGCCCGGTTTACCCAGTGGTGGCTATGGTTAAAACGCTGAGCTTGTTAATCAGAAAGGTCAGCAGTTTGAATCCCTAGTGCCGTATAATGGAGTGAGCTCCCGTTACTTGTCCCAGCTTCTGCCAACCTAGCAGTTCGAAAGCATGCAAAAATGCAAGTAGAAAAATAGGAACTACCTTTGGTGGGATGGTAATAGCACCTTCTGTGCACCTTCAGCATTAGGCATGCTGGTCACATGACCATGGAGACGTCTTCGGACAGTATTGGCTGTTTGGCTTTGGAATGGAGATGAGCAGCGCCCTCTAGAATCAGGAACAACTAGCACATATGTGCAAGGGAAACCTTTACCTTTACCCAGTGTGAAGAGGAAATATGCTAGCAGTTTGGGGAGTGGTGCCAAGCTGGCCATGTCCACCCAGTTGGCCACACCCACTCACCCCCTGAGGTCAACCACAGCCCTGATGCAGCCCTCAGTGAAATTGAGTTTGACACTCCTGCTCTAGATCCTCCACTTTCTCCTCCACTAATCTGATCAGTTTGCATTTGGTGCAATTATAATTGGAGTACTCCCTAGGCAGGAATCCAAACCCAGTACACATCTTGCAGGTCACAATGGTGCTAGCCCCTTTCTCCATTAGATATTACAATTCTATTAGTTGTAATATCTGTGTGGGCTTCTAGGTTGATCCAATGAGATAAAATTCCACTTCTCAATTGCTTATGGTGAGCTCTTTTTCATTCTTCCACAATCCTCTGGTGGTATATAGACATTCCCAATGAAGCATTATTTCATTTGTAATAGATGAAGGACGACATAGCTACAATATCATTTATCAATCTTTTTCCAATCATACAAACATGCAATATCCATTTGGTTGTCCTTAGATTAGTCTCTAAACTATAATTGTACACAGACCATGAACATCTCCAAAAACAGTGATTTTTCTGGAACAAATATATGAAATCATGTCTATCCAGAAGGAGCTCGACTAGAGTAAATGACAAAATTGCGTTATGAGTTTTACATCTCTAACGTTTAACTGTACCCTTCATTTTCTTCCTTAAAAGATTCAATATAATCAATAAAAACAAAACAATATTCTGTTAAATTAATCATAATTTAAAACATTTGAAATATTACCTATCCATATCAAAACTGTCATTCACTGATGCTTATATGTCTTACATTTTAATACCTTATTTTGTTCCTCTCCAAAGATTTCACATAGCTGTTTAAACCATCTAGTGCTAGAACAGTGATGGCGAACCTTTTCAGCACCGATTGCCCAAACCGGAACATGCGTGCATGCGCATGCACATGCGTGCATGTATGTACATGCATGCACCAGAGCACTGGAAACCTGAAGACCAGCTGGCCGGTGCATGCATCCATGTATTTTGGGCATTTTCAGGGCTGTTTTTCAGGCCAGTTTTGGCCCCAAAAATGACCTGGAAAAAGACCGGAAAACAGGGAGTAATGCCCATTGAAATGGCCTGGAAAAGGGTCTGTTTTTTGACCAATTTTTTGGCCATTTTCTGGCACTCCAGCACCTGTGAAGACCAGCTGGCCAGAAACCAGAAGAGCAGCTGGTGATGGCACACGTGCCCACAGAGAGGGCTCTGCATATCATCTCTGACATGTGTGCCATAGGTTCGCCATCACGGTACTAGAGAATGGGTTAACCATTTGGTGCTAGAAGATTCTGAACCATTTAGGACTTGATTATTAGCTGTTTCTATTTCATTTTGTTCAATCATAATAAACAAGAATGGAGATCTATTTTTTTTATCTTACTGGGTTACACACCAAATATATTGCAATATATGATTTTATAAGAACTCTTCAAAGTGCTTCACTTATATCAAGGAATGGGCAGATTAAAATAGAATCTATTCTGTTTTCACCAAAACTGGAAACACATTATTATGGCTCATATACAGCAGAACAATGAACCCTTTGGAGTAATGAAAATACAGAAAACTGAGAACATAAGGCTGTAGCAGCAGGCCATGGAAACTGAACCAGTATATACATAGTAGTATGTTGAGTATAAAATGAGTTGCTTAATGACGTAGAAAATCCTATTTAATTAATTTCCTGAGAACCTTAATGCACTAACAAAAAAGGCCAAATTCTATACTATGTTTTTTCCATACTGAAATTTAGTGGTTCATTTTCTTGCAATTATTGAATGTGGAGCTTTCTATTAATACTTTTCTAAAGTTATGATTTGCTATATTCACAGTATCAGTTTCATACAAATCTATAATGACAATTAGTTCTGCATGTGTTGATTTTATGCCTTCTATTATTTCAGAGTAACTAATTTTGATTTATATCCCAAAGACAATGCAAATGTGGGCTGTTGCATTATAACATTCACCAAATTCAAATAAATGTTCATCAACTCATAGATTAATTTGAACTTTATCTTTTAATAAAAAATTAGAAGGTGCTAATTCTTTATTTAATACACATTTTAACAAATGAATATAATCTGTTGCCTTGAGTTCAGTAAAAATTCACAAGTTATGCTATCTTGGGAAACAGCCATCTGATAATTTAGGCAACACTATTGGGAAGGTCATCTATCCTATCCCACTAATAAAGAGAAATCTAAAATTATTTTACAGAAGCCGATTTTCAAAAGTTTCAACAAACTTTTACTTAAAAATATAAATGTTAAGCCAAAACCTGACATGTACACCTAAATGCAATGGAATAAAGAATTTGAGATTGCTAAGTAGCCCAGATGTTGGGAAGAAGGGTAACATCTATATCAAACTCTTTGATAGTGTTTAGATGACATTTGTTCAATAAAAATATTATTTTGGACTTGCTGGATTCTATTCTTTTTATATAGAAAAGGCTTGAGTAAATTGTCATGTTAATGGAAATTCAAAGGATTTAAAGCTTCCTTTAAACATATATTTGTACAATCCTGTTAATTGGTTTAGTCTGGGAGGAAGTTATCTGTATTAACTGTGAGAAAGATTAAATATTCTTTTAAATGTTCACATTCTTTTGATCTGTATTTCTTTTGCCTGGAAATTGACATTTGGACAAAGAAAGCAGATTCTCCATGCTCTATCATAGATAAAAGATGTATTCTTCTTCACTGAACACATAAAAAGATCAATCTATTCAATAGTGTGCAGAGTTGATTTTATTAGTAACATTTGGATGAAACATTTATCAATGTAGATTAGCTAGGGTTCATTATAATAAAATAAGGCTATCATTCTTTGAAATGAAATGATTGAAATGTTTTTATTTTATTTTAATTGTTTGTTTATTTTATATGGAATGTGTATTAAATTAATAAAAGTCCTGTGATTCCTTGACAATTTTCAATAGAAAACAATCACACAGCAATAAAAATGTCATAATTATGTGTTTGTGTCTCTGTGTATACATAGGTATATGTGTTTTCTTTCCTCTCTCAAATGTGTAGATAGTTCCCCAAAGATCTCCTCCCTCATTTAATGTCATTATCCTTGCTCCAACTAGTATTTGTTTGGATGTTTGTAGCCCAGATCTGGTATTCTTACTGATGAATTAAAGTCAACTCCCCAAACATCACTCTGAAAGTTATTAAAACAACTTATATTTACATTTCAACTATCTTGAATCTCACCTTCTTACTTTAACCATATTCCAGTTGTGGATTGTTCATGTTTTTATATCTATTTTTTTCTGACTCTAAGAAAATATTTAAGGGAACAAAGGCAAACAAAACAAAATAAGGATAAAAGGAATTTTGTATACATCAAACGATTTATATTGTGAAAAGAACTAAGACTAAGCATTGTTGTTTGTCTATTTATCCCCTTCCTTTGTTTATTGTAAGCCGCCCGGAGTCCTTCGGGAGTGGGCGGCATACAAGACCAATAAAATACAAAATACAAATAAATACAAATAAGCAATAACCAAATTCCTTTATTTGACAGGTCATATATTTAATCAGGTATTATAACAGCACTTGGTTATGTTCATAACAGTTGTCAAATTTTGTTATTGTGTTAATCTATTTTTTTAGTTCAGCTAAAACATTAAATAATAATCAAAAGGATTATTCATCAATAATCTTTATATTATTTATTCTATATGTCTCTAAAATCCATGGGTAAACAAGATCCACAAGTTGAGGCAATATAAGTACTAGATCTTTAAGTGGCTTGATTTAGCAGTTGGTATAAATAAAGCAAGATGATGGCAATCAAGACATTTGGAGAACAGAATCCCCTTATTTTCTTTTGAGTATTTCATTTGATAAAAAGCTCTGTGATTGTTAAAGATGGCTTGTTTGACATTGTACATGATAACATTCATTCAGAAAATGGCCCGACTATGTGGAAGGCATCTAGGGACCGGCTATTCATAACAAGTGAAATTTAGAGATAAACAGGTTTGGATTTTTCATGCTACCTGTAGCCTGGTGATTTCATTTTTTAAGCTATTAAACTGGGTTCATTCTCAACTTCTGAGCTTTTACAACAGAGTTGTGTCTACTTAACTGAGACCTTTAGAAGACTGGGGAGACATATGATTCTTAAACTGCTCAATGAGATTTGTTGTATTACAGTTTTAGGTCAGAAAGATACAAAAGGAGATCCTGATTCTTTCTCCTGAATTTTGGTGCAGTTCTTTGTAGTAGTGAAGTGGGAAGTGGAATAAAAATTTTAAAAAGCAAGATGACAGGCATAGTATTATCATGCAAATCCCACCCCTTGTCTTTCATACATTTTCAGCATACATTGTGATGCCACATATCAAAGTTTTCTCCTCCCCCTTACACATATGCACATGAACACTGGTATTTTGCTGAATTATAGTTCTTAAAAATCTAAATCATCCCTAGAACTTTACTGGAATTCTGACTCTTAAAAAATAGTTGATAGACGTATTTTTTGGATTAGGCTAAATGGTCCATTCTGCTTTTGAGATCTATTTTCTCTTCAGGATTTCATATAATAAGAAATCTTGGGATAGATGAGGAGGTCAGGAAAAAAAATCACCCTATAAATTGTCTTTCCCAGCTGATTCCTGGATTGATTTTTCTTCTGGGAGGCTGGAAGAATATTTTATCTTTTTGGCTGAACTGGGTTAGTACGAATTTTCTGAGGTAAAGAATATGAACTTCTTACAAGGATAGGTAAAGGTTCCTCTCGCATATATGTACTAGTCATTCCCACTCTAGGGGGGACACTGCTCATCTCTGTTTCAAAGCTGAAGAGCCAGTGCTGTCCGAAGATGTCTCCCTGGTCATGTGGCTGGCATGATTAAACACCGAAGGCACCCGGAACGCTATTACCTTCCCACCAAAGGTGTTCCTATTTTTCTACTTGCATTTTTACATGCTTTTGAACTCCCAGGTTGGCAAAAGCTGGTAAAAGTAACAGGAGCTCACTCCATTATACGGCGCTAGGAATTCGAACCGCCGAGCTGCTGACTTTCTGATCGACAAGCTCAGTGTCTTAACCACTGAGCCACCACATCCCCCTTACTATACTATCCTAATTGTTTTCACATTTTGCTATAAAATTTAAATTTGCTTGTTAGAACAAAAAGAACAGGTGTTGAAAATGGGAGCTGTAGCAAAAGAGTACTTCTTGCTATTCTGAAAATTTCAACTAAAGGAACTTAGTCCATCTACTGCATCTTTTATTCATATTCTTAGGACACATAGCTCCATCTGACTTGCTTCAACTGGGATCTAATTCCATTAGTACATCTCCTAAACAGTTCATGCTTACTCATTAATAAAACAGCAGCATAACTATGTGTGGCAACCACAAGCATCAGCAAAGTATCTCCTATTCTTTAAAAAGTCATGAAAATGCTTGTTAGAAAGCAAACTCATTTTCAGTCCCAACTGTGATTTACAGGGCTTCAGGCACTGATGATACTTTGTCTGCCTGATTTAAAAAAGCTCCTGATGTAACAGAACCTGGCACTGTTTACTTCAGCCTATTATGTCGACTGCACTCACTGAATGCTTCAGTGGAAGAGAAAAATCGAAAGATGGCTATTCACTGTAATGTCACCTGCTTTTTTTTTTTTTTTGCTTTTTCTTTTTTAAGGAAAATCAATTGTTGGAGCTCCAGATATACTCAGCCAAGTAGTCCACCTGCATTTTCACAATCATTGCAGTCTTTAGAAATCTTGAAAATCCTAGCTTAGTCTCCTTTTAGTTTAGATTCAGATTGGTTAAATCACTAGTAGTTATGACAATGTATTACTAAACAGAATAGCTCAGTTGTCGCAGGCAAAAGATCTTTTTCTCTCCCTGCAACATATTGCTTCATTATATATTTCTTGGCAGGACCCTTTTATGACTGAAATAATTAGTAGTGTTTAGTATTTATAGCTGGTTATCATGATGCTTTCTGTACTGCTAATTAATTTTATGGCCAGCATGCTTCAAATGCAATTAGTTAGGTATGGCAATGATCATAATATTTTACATATTCAGGGCAACATTTTGCCCATGTACTGTGAAACTTGCTGGTAAACTGAATGTCAAATTCACTTAATGTCTTGCTCATAATGCAAATGCCCATGCCAAGTATGTGCAGATCAGTATTTGGAACTAAATGGTGGCAGTCTTGACTATTTTTTAACTTCTTTTTTAAAAAAAATATCCAAAAAGGAAGCAAAAAATCCTGGACTTGATGTTTTTAATTGTTGAATTAGATCTATGGAAGCTTGGATTGTGAAATAAAAGAATCTGTTTTACATGGAATAATGTAAATTGTTAATTCAGATACCAATAAATACAGAACTCAAATGCTTCAGGGCAGAATAGGAGTTTACTATTGCTATTCTGTTCACATTGAGAGAATAGAAATGTAATGCAACACAACTATGAATTCCGAAAGTAAATTTATGCATTTCACACCCACTGAATTTTATAAGGCACGAATACTACCATCAAATTCTGTGACTGTTTTTCTTGCCCCTATCAAAAATCTAAAAAAAAAAAACTCAAAGAAAGATACTTTATTGAAAGTTTGTTCCATATCACAGTACATCGGAGGTGGTATTCAGCCAGTTCTCTCTGGTTTGGGCAAACCAGTAGCTGTGGCTGTGGGAGGCTCCACCCACCCTCCCCGACATAATGCACGAACACTACGCATGCACAGAAGGTGGTGTGCATGCTCAGACATTCACATTTGTGAAACGGTAGAGAAGGTAAGTGAATACCACCACTGCAGTAGATGTGTGTGTTTGGTAAAAAGATTATATTAGTCATTTGCATCTGAAAAGTTTGCATTGGATAATTTTAAGTGTCAGAGGACAAAAACAAACTGATTCATACATGAATAAAAGGGGTCCTTGAGCAATTAAGGAGCAGGTATATGCAAATGCTCCAGACATTAAGACATGTTGTAATAATAAATAGGCATATTTTTTAACGACTTTGTACAATTATTTTAAAATACTAGTCATTTATATTGGGGTGATAAAAAGAATGAATTTTTCCATGTAAAATTGTCAGGATTAGGGTTATAGTGTGTGTTCTAAAGCTTTTATGAAACTAGGGACTCCACCATTCCCTCTCCCCTCCATAATTAGCATGGCTATTGTTACTATTTTCTAGTTTGCTGACTTAGTTCAATTGAACTACATTAAGCGGTAGCCTATTCCACTAGCTGACAGTTCGTATAATCAAAAAGTCCCTTTAGCTTGATGCCATATCTAGCTTGAACCTCCTTTGTTGTTTTAATCTATTGATTCTGATCTTGCCCTCTAGAACAATAGAGCATAAACGTCACTCTTCTTTCTTCCTGACGACCATATGGATATTTAAAGCCTGCTTTAATATCTCTGTCTAGCTGTCTTTTTTTTCCTAAGTTAAACATATGCAGTTTATGTAACTCTTCCTTACAGGGCTTGGTTTCCAGACCCTTCACCATCTTTAGTAGCTCTTCTTTGAGGATGCTTCAATTTGTCTGTGTCATTTTTAAATTGTGGTGCAGGTCAGTTATAGTGGAACAATTCTAATAAAGAGGACTTTTGTATTCCTTTTAATACACTCCTTGTTAGTATTTGTCTTTTTTAGGAGCTGCATCAGTTTGCTAGTTCGTGTAACTCCTTGGTTAATGAGAAAAGCCAGATCTCTATCACATGATTACTGCCAAGCCAAGTGTCTTTCAAGATCCTTAATGTTCAGGTGGTTTTTTCCTGTCTGATTTTATTCTACTCATTTCTATTCATTGCTCAAGCCCTGCTAGCCATTTCTGAATATTTTCTCATTCATATAAATTATTAGACACCATTTCCAAGTTAGTCTCATCTGCAGACTTGATAAGTGTCCTTATACTTCCTCATCCAAGTTATTGATAAAAAGATTGACCAGAACAATCCCATCAAGATGAAGTGAAGCCATGAATAAGTAGACGTTGACAAATAGTCATTTGGCCAACTATACTTAAACTATAAAACAGGGGTGTCAAACTCGCGGGGTCATGGCGGCATCATGTATCAGGATTTTTCCCCCCTTCACTAAACTGGGTGTGGGCGTGGCCAGCACATGATGCATCTGGTCTGTGGGCTGCGAGTTTGACAGCCCTTCTTTAAACATTGGTATAGCCAATATACTCTTCAGAACTGAAAATGAAGCTACAGTAAAGAGAATACATTTGGAAACTATAACTACTGGTATATTAAAAATTAAATGGTACATTGAAAAAGGCAGAATGAGTTTAAAAGTTTTTTATGTATAGGATATAATAGTGTAGATCTGACTTTTTTTTCCTTTTTATGATCCTATAATCCCTTTTATCGAGATGGAGTCAGGGCAACTGAATGGAGCTGAGCATTTCCTGACACCTAATTGTGCAACTCTGATTAATAGACATACCATATTTTTCAGAGTATAAGATGCACCGGAGTATAAGACGCACCAAGATTTTGAAGAGGCAAGCTAAAAAAAAGGTTTTGCACTTTGCAGACCTCCCAAAAATGCCCCCCTTTTTTGGGAAAACCGTCCTGTTTTTTTTCCAAAAAAAAGGAGGCTTGTAGAGTGCTCCCAGGGTGGTGGTGGTTCCCCCCCCCCAAATGAGCAAGAAATTGCCTGTTTTTTGTGAAAACGGGCCCATTTTTTGTCAAAAAAGGACATGGATAGCCTTTAGGAGGCTTATAGAGTGCCAGTTTGTTGCTCATTTCTGCCCTCCCCAGCCCCCAGCAGCACTCTATAAGCCTCCTAAAGGCCATGCATGGCCATTTTGGTGAAGGCAGCAGGGTTTCAGGAGGCAGAAAATGCTGTATTCAGTGTATAAGATGCACCCAGATTTTCAGCCTCTTTTTTGCGGGAAAAAGGTGTGCCTTATACTCCGAAAAATACGATATGTTTTCTTCACTAAATATATACCTGCCTACTGTATTTATCTTTAGGAAGAAGTTATACATTTCTTTAGTAGTTTAAATTATGTCATAGGAAAGGTTATAACAATATACATAAAATCTGGTTAGAATTTTATTACATTTCCAATTTTATTACATTACCTTAATGTGTTTTGTTTGGGGGAGTTAACAATTCTAAATAAATGAAAAATGTCCTTTTTCGATAATAACAGTTAAGACTAATCATCACCAACTGTGCAATCTTAAAAACTGTCAAGAGTCATCTTTATTAAACAAAATTTAATTCTACCGTAGCCAGTAATGCTGACCTTCTGCTCACCTAAAGGCATACAATGAAACTGATCTGGGAGTAATATATACATATATTTGAGCATATTTGTGTTGTGGTTTTTGTAAGTTGAAAAAAAAATCCTCCATTTGAGGATGGGAACTGCAATACTTATTATCATCATCTTCTAAGAATGTATAGCAATTGGGGGAAGCATAAGAGTAAGCAATGCTAAATCTTATTAGATGCAGAACTAGTTTGTTATATTTTTGGAGATCAATAACCTGTTTTTTTTTCCCTTTTGACTTTCAATTACAAGATAGCTCTGGCAGGGTCTGATAATGTAATGTAGCAAATGTAGGAAACCTTCAGATATGGAAGCTCAATTGCTCTCAGCAATTACTGTGTCTTGTTGGTAACTGCAACCTTATTCTGTAAATGTCATCTCTACAGCATCTGTGTAAGATCAGAACTAATCCATTCAAAAGCTTTGATTAACACATTCAGAGGATAGGTGAGACTTGGACATTCATGATTATTAGCAGTAGTGTTATTCTTTATCACCAAAAGATATCTACTGCATATACTTCTCTGAATTCCTTTGCAGAAATATTCCTAAATTTAATAATTAATACTGTTCAGCATTTTTTTTCTCTTAAAGGCAATGACTTTTCTGTGACCTAAATATATTTTTTTTTAAAAAAAATCATTGTGGGGTTTATCGGCTCTCCGCAGATTAGCGTTCAGAGGAGCAACAATTAACCTTACTGGGAGTTGGCTAATATTAATTATATATCTTGAGCACTTTCTCGTACAAGCGTACAGGCGCTCCCGAAAAAAGGGGTCGTGTTTAATGTGCTCCTTGCAGCTGAGGAGAAGCTTTGTGCTTTGCCCTCTCTCCAAACCAAATTTGTTTGTGTTTGACAAGCATAACATTAGCTGCCCTGGCGTTCTTTAGTGGCTGCTGACACTGATGAGAAAATATATTACAGTCTTTTTCAGAGCAAAACAGAAGAGATTCATCTCACCAGGCTAGACCTCCAATTTCAAGAGGAAAACAAGTTGTCCTCAGCTCACCCAATTATCTTTCCATCAAATACAGGTATATTGCACAGGAGGAGTTTTTTTTATCAATCCCCCTCTTCTCTTTCACTTACATTTTTTTTACTTCTAAGTGCCTTGTAAGATAAAATGCTGAACATGATATGTTGGGCTAGTAAGAAATACATTAGAGAAATGGATTTCCTTATGCTCCATTAAAGTACATATTTAGAAATACCTGCAGGTATAAAGAAGCACTTACTTGAAGTCAGATTGTTTCAGTGTGATATAGGGTGTTTTTTAAAAAAGAAATTTAAACACATGCATACACAATGGAGGAACACAAAGCAATTCAGTATTCTTTTTATTTACATAGCCATTTTTAAAGAGACATGTTATTAGCAAAATCTGTGTGCGGAATGGTTCTGCAGAATGGTTTTCCTTCACTGAGCTCTGCATCACGAATTAATTTTTTTCACAGATTCCTCTACAAAGAAGACAAAATGTGATCTAAATGCTCACTCAGTTGTATTGGGACTGAAGACATGTTTGGATCTGCTCAAAGAGGCTTACTGGTTGAAACACCTTTGACAGTAAAGGACAATCAGAATACGTCCTTTATGAGAGTCAATGTCTATGGAAATTCTCAGTCACTGAGGTCATGATTGTCCTAAAAGTGCTTTTTTCAAGAAACACCTGAACTTTCTTGTTTTTCTTTGAAGGTGATTTGCTTCTCATTCAAGAAGCCTCTTCAACTCTGACTGGATGGTGGGGAATGGAATGATTTATATTCCTTACAGTCAGCTTGTCATTTGCATTCTTTTAGAGAGTCGTTGAGGCCACTTGGAGGTTTATCTGTGTCCTCAGGGTCACAATTTACGAGGGTCACTTCTTTCTTGAATATGGCTTGCCAACAATATTTGCTTGGCAATATTCAGGTAATCCTTGATTTAGGACCACAATTGAGACCAGAATTTCCAATAATCTCTACTTCCTTCTCATCAAATATATTAAATACAACAGATCAGGAAAGAACTTGTATTTGTACTTTCAATATTTGGATGCCAACATTGCTTAGAGAAAGCAGACAGGAGAAAGCAGGTGAAAGAGAAAATATTCATAAAAAACCAAATATGGATTGGGAATATAAATCTGTGCAGTTGTAATTGAAACAAAGACAAGAAAAGCTGTTTGAGGCATTATTGGCCAAGCAACTGAAATTTGCATGCATTTTGCCAGGCACATAACACACGTTAAGTTGCCTCTCATTTGGATTTTTTAAAAAAGGTCAAAAAGCAAAAAGGGGATCAACAAAAATATTAAATAAACAAAATAAAGAAAATGAGTGATGCCAATGATAATTGTACTGTGTAAGACTAACTAGCTCCAGTGCAAATAGTCATGTTTCTTCCCCAAAGCTGAATACTTTTGGTTATTATTTTAAAGATAGTTTATATTTGAATAAAAAAATAAGCCTATAAAATGTTGCACAACTTGCAGATTAATGTTAAAAGCTGAAGAACTCAAGAGAGTAATCTTCTTCCCCAATAGCCATTAAGATATAGTGGCAATATGCCTACTACTGCACGGCAAGGATTAAATATTTAAGAAATATAAAATATATCAATTTCTATTTTTAGTGCATCTTAAAACCTAGCAGTGCCTTCCTTATGGAGATAAATCCTTATGTCCATAAAAAAAATCCTAATTACTGAACAAGGATGTGCCAGCTACTTACAGCTTCTATTGTTAACACTTGTATATTTATGTGATTTACAATTTCTATAATACCGAAGCCATTGATTTTTCTTAAAAGTTTTATTTTATTTGAGTTTGAGATACACACTCTTTCAAATCTGTGCTGCATAGGCTTCCATCATCCACACAAGCCTTGCTATTTGCAGGATGGAAATTCACTGAATCATTTGTTTTATATTTAAACGGAAACAGAATAACAGAGTTGGAAAGGACTTTGGAAGTCTTCTGGAATAACCCTCTGCTCAAGCAGGAGAGCCTAACATCATTCCAGGCAAGTGGCTGTCCAGTCTCTTCTTAAAAGCCTCTAGTGATAGAACACCCGAAACTTCTGAAGACAAGCTGTTCCACTGGTTAATTGTTTTCACTGTTAGGAAATTTCCCCTTAGTCCTAGATTGCTTCTCTCTTTGATTAATTTCCCTTCTTTGTTTCTTGTTTGGTGCTTTGGAAAATAGATTGACCCTCTCTTTTTTGTATGAGCCCCTCAAATATTGGGACACTGCTATAGATGTTTCTTTATTGCCTATTTTAAACTTTCTTTCCTGACTTTTCAGGACCTTTTATCTAGTAGTCTCTCTCATATTTTTACACAATTAATCACAGGAATAAATATAGACCAAGTCTTCCCACTGATACACTCAGCAGATAGTGTTCTGTCCTATGACGCTGCATCTCAGCCAAAGATGGTATTCAGCAGGTTCTGACCAGTTCTGGAGAACTGGCAGCGGAAATTTTGAGTAGTTTGGAGAACTGGTAAAAACCACTTATGACTGGCCCCGCCCCCATCTATTCTCTGCCTCCTGAGTCCCAACTGATTGGGAGGGAATGGAAATTTTGCAGTAACCTTTCTCTGCCATGCCCACTAAGCCATGCCACGCCCACCAAGCCACAATTTTGCAGGGCATCAAAGCCAAGCTCTTGCTCAGCATGGGGTATATTTCAGTTATTTAACCTCTGTTTGAAGACCATCTCAGAGTTATATTTGATGGGGCCGGTTTTCAAAAGCAATTCTATCTCCGCTGTTTTTAAAACAAAACAGACTGTATTCCTTTCAGACTTTTCTTACAGGGTGTGTTTTCAATCTTCTGACAAATTTCACTTAATTTCTTAACCCACCCACCCCATTATCTGTAGCATTCTTAAAATCCAACGCAAAACACATGGAGAGATAAGTAGATGTGACTGTTTTCTTCTCTCACTTCAACTCTGGGAGAAAAGAACTAGATAATGCACTTGTCACTATATAATGAGATGTTATAGAGGAAGCGTGGGCTGCCTCTCATCCATATATACCATTTTTTTTTACCTTTTCCATCCTGAGGAGTGTATTAATGCACCTCAGATCCATAAGCTTGTGATTAATGCTGCCAGAAAAAATATATAGCAAGATTACATCATTTTTTAAACGCAAATGTTATAAATTGTGATCATACAGGGATTCTAAATGTGATTCTAATTATTCATAATTTGGCTCTCTGGGGGTCACAGGGAAAGGCAATTCATCCCCACTTTTATCAATATAGTAAATCTACAGCCCAGTGTGTTACTAGCTTCCCCTTCCTATTGAGGTAATGGCTAAATATTTCTTAGTTACAATGAAGAGAAAAATATAAGCAAAGGCTGTGATTTACCATTCTACCAGTTTCATCTTTTGTCAGTCCAATTGTTTACAAGTAATAGGAAATAATTTGGGTTAAATACAATGATAAGATGATTTACACCACAATGTATCATTTGCAGTACAATTAGGATATACATAGTATAGTATTCCTGAAAATAATAATTGATGCACTGCAGTTTCTAGCATGGTATTATGTTCTTCCTGATATTTTACCATTTAACCAATTAATAGGATAGGAAACAAGTGCAAGTAAAGAGGTACAAATAAGCTCTGGAAGCAAATCAATAAGGCAACCTCCCACAGACCTGTTACTGCTGGCACGGTTTCATGCAGACCTTGGCTCTGTGAAATTTCAAATGAAAACAATCAACAATGGGAATGGGAGTAGAGCCCACCACCAGCACATCTCTTTAAGAAGACACATGGTGCCATGTCAAAAGTTGCAAACTTCTCTGGGCTTGTATTAAAAGGGACTGATTGTTCATTTACAAAGCATTATGAGTAAAATTCACACAGTGGACTGAACTGCTTTACTATATTGATCAGAAATCAAACAAAGGTTATTGATCCAGCTCCCAGAAAGGCACTCAAAGAGGAAGCAAGAAAATAACACTTGTGGGTGCAGCTAACATTCAGAAAACAGCACCTTTGTGAATATTCAAATAACAAATATAAAAATTTAGGCTGCAGCTCAACTCAAATGTCATAAAACATGCATGACAATTAGATTATACAGTACCAATTTTAATGAAGTTAGACAACATTGACTTCATGCATTTCTAAAATTAATTGCCTATAATATGTAAAGAGGATTGCACTGATTTTTATCTTTGTTTTCTTATTGAACAACCTTTCCTCCACACTCTATAGAGAATGATCTCTCTGAAAAGCAAGTAATTAAAAGGATAATCCAGATAGCCACAACAGTAAGAAGGTGAAGTTCAGGTTAATTGTACTTGCACACATGATAATTAATTTATCAATTCTGCTTGTTGGTTGAAAAAAAAATCCCATGTGCTTCATTTTGCTTCCTTTTGTCTAAGATTTATAGAAACAGACAACTGAAGGCATGAAGTCAGTTTAGCTGAAAGTTCTGGTTTTTATAAATGTAATTTTTCATAATTTGCTATATAGTTCAGAGACCTTAACGTTCATTCAGTGGCATTTTGCTACTAAGTATTATGAATTATTTTATATTGGTAACATTTCTATATACAATACATTGTGTATGTTTAACTCAGCATGTTGAATTCAATGTAATTTTTGTTTTATTCACAGTACACAGTGACTGGATAAACTCTTGGCACACATTACCTGGATTAATTTATTAACTTATTATGCTTGGCAGAGAAATCAAGCAGAGTCTGGCTAGTTCTATAATCTGTGCAGAAAACTAATAAAATAAATCTCATCATATTTATAATTCACTGCTCTAGTTCATTGCTTCCTAAATCAGAACAATAAAGACCACGTATGTTGAATGATTGGCTGGGTGGCAGCTTTCAGACTGTAATTTTAATGTACACTGACAGTCATAATTGTCATAAAACCTCTCTTCTGTCATTTTTTTCTTTTAGTAGGGATAATGATTTAATCAGAAAAAACACAGTATAGAAGTGCAAACCTCAAGGTATGGGTATTTCATATTTTTATATTATGATTTTATTGATATATAGCAGCTAGCTAGCCTAAATGATGTTGAAAATTATGAGCTGAAATATGTATGCATGTATGTATGTATGTATGTATGTATGTATGTATGTATGTATGTATGTATATAATTATATTGTTGCATACAATCTTAATATGTAGTGGGTAGATGTACAAGTGGATAGGTAGGTGGCATTTTGGTCTGAAACATTTTATAGAGAGAAGAGAGATAAGGACAGGGGAAGAAAGTGGGAGGACAAAGTTAGATGAGAGAAGAGACAGTGGGCTAAGAGGAACATTTTTCTTCCTTTGAAACAATGTAGGATCATTCAGTCAAACTGAATAGCAGAAGGTTCTACATAATGAAAGACAGAAGTGCATGGTTAGTGAAATTCACCACAAGTTTACCTCTTAGTAAATATTTAATATGTAAATTTAGAGCATGAAACTATCAGTGCCTCCATATATGTCTGTGTGTGTGTGTGTGTGTGTGTGTGTGTAAATTTAGAGCATGAAACTATCAGTGCCTCTCTCTCTCTCTCTCTCTCTCTCTATATATATATATATATATATATATATATATATATATATATATATATATATATATACACACACACACACATACATACATACATAGTGTGTGTGTCTGTGTCTGTGTCTGTGTCTGTGCATGTGTATGTATGTCTCTATGCAACTTTGCTGGAAAGCTTTAGGATGTGTCTCATCAGTCTACAAATTGACAATTTAATATGATTCTTAGACTATAGATTAAAGATATTTAGTGAATTTTAATCAATTTTCTTATTTGCTGTTAATTATAACAGATACTTACCTATGGAATAATCACAAATTGCTAGCACATTGTAATTATTTTCTTCTCAGAATTTATTGTATCAGTCATATTTCTCCAGCAATAAATCATATCCAGAAGTGGTACCTTGAGAAGTCTATAAAGAAGGTAAAAGGACATCATAACATCCCAATACATGTAATCAGGCTACCATTTCCCAGAATGATTTTCCCCTGAAGTATCTTTGATCAATAGATAATTGAATTGGAGATATCTAAGTCATTTTGTAGAGACAGGATATTAAGCAGTAAAGGACATTTGCTGTCTTTGAATAAAATGCTGGCTACAGCATAGTTGTCTAACCAAAGTGATTGCTGACCCATGGATTAGGAACAACCTTTAGATTCATTGACAATCTTCACTGCCAACACATTTGTTCATCCATATAAAGATAAAGATATTTTTAATTTATCGTATCTAAAATTTTTGGTTTAATTTTGATCTCTAAAGTCAACTTCAGCCTTTTTAAGAGTACAAATATGTTAAAACCTATAATACCTTTCCCCAATTTACTGAAGTACCCTACAGATTACAATATCCATAATCCTCAGAGAGCACCATTTTGGTGCTGCTATCTAAAGGAAAGCAAAGAAGAATGGTATATGAATTCAGTGTATATTTTCTATTACACCTTCTAAAAATGCCTCCAGCAACAACTGTCCTCATTCCAAGTCCTTTGAAAAAGGCAGACTTATCAAAATCCTGCATAGCAATATTCCAAGCTTAAGCACAAATAATGCCATTTTTAAAGATATTTAGGTGTTTTAGGTTGTTTTTTAAAGCATTTTTGCCTAATACAAGAAGTTGATCCCCTTAACATAGAAATAAAGTTTTTTTAAAAAAAGAATATAATTTTCTACTGTAATGGCAAGACCAGAGCTGTTCCTTATACTTCCATCTAACTGTAGCACAACATGTTGAGGTCACCTTTTTCTACTGAGCCTTCATCTGAGCCCCAGTTGAAACCCAAGGTTGCCTTAAGATATAGTTAGCTATACCAATGTTAAATGTAATGTTTTCCCTCTTAACCTGCACAATTTTGCCATGGATATTGTCTGATCTGCTTTATTAACCACACTGTTTGTGGTTGTAATCAGGCAATATCAAGAGATAAGATAAACCTAGCATCCCCATCAGCCTTGTTCCCTCTGGCTCCTAGGCACCAACTTTTAAAGATATTTTGCTCTGGGCAGTTAGAGAGTCTCTCCCCCCACCAAAGTGGACTCTTCCCCTGAATTCTTCAGGTCTTTGAACCAAATTCTAGCTTGGACACCTAGTTGAACAGCAGCTGATCAGTAATGGCAGATGTTTAGCAGCCATGTATTGTTCTGGTTGCTCTTAAACTCAGCCATCTGCAACACTGTATATTAAACTCATGCTGAAAGGAGCCAATCAGTTGATAGATAGATAGTTGATAGATATATTTGAATGTACCTGCAAAAACAGAGCAAATTTGACAGATGTCAAGATTTCAATATACCCCCTTTTCAGCTCACATTAAGGAGAGCATAGCTCATTGTTTGTCTTAAACATGGGTGTCAAACTCAATCTAATCACCTGACGTATTGTGAAGTTTTTTGCCTTTTGGAACCGGGGTGGGTGTGGCCTGCACATAATACATCCAGCCTGTGGACCGCCAATTTAACACCCCTGGTCTTGAAGCTGATGTTTGGGGTAGGGGGAAGAAAACGAAAAAAAGTGGAAGGAATCTGCCAGTCCTATACTTTAACATGCCTTGTATGGTGAACCTATTGCAATCATCATCCATGGAGCAAACCAGGGATCAGTGGTAGAGGCAGAAACTATTGTTTTCTGATGCCTTAAGGACGAATAGATAGTACTGAGTAGTAGACAAAAACCCCGGAGACTCTTTCCCTTCTAGCCTTCCTCTTTTTCAGTCCATAGGAAAAACAGATTGAATTACAACAATAACTAACTACATGACAGCTGAAATTGGAACACAGTTTGTGGAGATTATGCTTTGATCCTACTTATTGCCAATGACCTTAACTTTAAGAAATCATAATTCCTAAAATAATGAGCTACAAAGGTAAAGATCAGTAGCAGAAATTAGAAGCTGCTTTCTCTAAAGAAAGTCACAAGTTCATAATCAAATATCTCCAGAAGAACTAACTGCTAGGCTGTTCAGATTAATGAGTAAGATGGAGAAATGCCCTGTCTCAGTACGAGGTAGCTTCTGAGGTGACTATCATTTTATGCTATTTTCTGATGTGCAAAATAGTAAAAAATAAACAACACACAAATTCAAGAGCGCCATAATTTTATTTCCTAAAGGGAAATCACATTTCATGTTACAGTTGAATCAAGCTTTATATTGGACTCTCAAAATAAAAAAGAAAACGATCCATACAATTGAAACACAAATATTTACTTTTTGAAGCAAGATTGTCTCTAGGATCAAAAGAATATTATATAAATAAGTTCAATGCTGTAGAGTCTGAAGGTCCCCCTCCCATCAGATTTATTCTACCAAGAAGTAAAATAACAACTCAAACAGTTGCCAAAACACACACAAAAGGAATGGTAAGATAAAAAGGTATGGGAAATGTTGCCTAGATAGAAGGGATGGATTGTCCTTTGTAACAAAGACCCGATTCATTAATCCTAATTTATTCAAGCTGCAAAGAGAGATAACAAGCTTGCTATGCTTTTCTTTGGTTGTTTTACTATGCAGATTGATTTACAAATCTCATCTCTTCTCACATCAATCCCGCAGGGTGTGCCACCACTGTTTAAAATGGGACACTTGACAGGAAGTTACTTGCCAAAAAATCCCCCAGAAAATCCATAAATAAAACTGGATTCAAGTCCAGCCTTCTGTAACCATCCCTGTCCTGTATACATCAATACTGTGAGTAATGCTATGCATGTCTTATGTCCTTCCCTGAGCTGTTAGCCATATGGAAACTTCTGCTGTGAGCTCCAATTTAAACATGATATTTGGGGAGGGGGGAATCTGCTGTCTACTCAGAAGTCACCTTGGAACAATCTACAAAATGTATTCAATTTGCTAGCTTGAATGCATATAAATCTGCTAAATGTGATTAGTATCACAGTCGTAGCTCGAAACAGTCGTAGCTCGAAAAGATACTTAAATGAACAAAAAGCATTATGTAGAAAATAATCATCGGTTTCTTTCACATTTCTATCTTTTATTTTCCTATTTTCTACTATGAACCAACAGAAATACCTCTCCTTTACAGAGATTGTTATCTCATTCTGCTCTTATGTCTTTATTTTAAAAGCTTGATTTTAAATGCATTGCAATTTGCCCTAATTTTTGTAATGAAATACAGTATGACCTGGTTTTTTGTTGTTGTTGTTTAGGGTAATTGGATTGGCAAGGAACTGATCATAGGAAAATCACCAGGGCAGATAATATTTTTATATAATTATACAAATACATTTTAAAGATATGCCATCATTGGTTAGGTGTGAAAGATCAGGACCACATGTGAAGTTCCAATTAAACTAATTTATTATAAACACATGCATGCCCAAAAATCTACTCATTCTTTTAGCATTAAATTAGAGTTAATAGAATTCAAGAAGGGATGGACTTAGTTCATATGTGGTCCTAAGAGCCGTGGTGGCATGGTGGCTAGAATGCAGTACTGCAAGCTAATTCTGCTGACTGCCAACTGCCAGCAGTTCAGCAATTGAATTTTCACCAGCTCACAAACAAGATATGAGAAGGATGTTAAAGAGTATGGTTTTAATATGGAAAATTCAGAACTAGATAAGATATTCATGGGAACAGATGAAAAAATGATTAAAAAATTGTATAGTCACCTACTTAGAATAAATTTAGAAGAAGAAGAGGTTAAAGAAACAGTGATAAGATGGGCAAAAAACTTTGGATATACAATAGAACTAGAAGAAGTTACTACCAGTTTGCTCATAGGGTCTTTTTTAGTCCTCTGGAGGCTTCGGGGAAGCCTCCTGAAAGTCCCTGAAGTCTCTGGAAGGCTTAAACCGACCCTACAAGCAAACCGGAAGTCCGTTCCCGAACTTCCGGTTTGCCCATCGGGCCAGTTTTTTGCACTCCAGAGGCTTCAGGGAAGCTCCTGAAGCCTCCGGAGGTCCTCCGGGGTGGGAGGCTCTTTATGCCCTCCCCAGGCTCCTATAAAGCCTCTGGAGCCTGGGGAGGGTGAAAAATGGCTTTAAAAAAAGCTGAATTCAGCTGGCATGTGCCCGCTGGCCAGCTAACAGGGCAATGCCTCGTGTGCCCTGACAAATGACTCTGCGTGCCACCTGTGGCATGCATGTCATAGGTTTGCCATCCTGTCTCTAAGCTGATTCCTGTTTTGATTCCACTCCCATATTCTGCCACTCCTTCTCCTACATCATTCCTATCATAAGGAATGGGTGGAAAGTCTTTTTACTATTGAGGAATACATTCCCATAAGACAGATCTTTATTGTACCCCAAGGATAGATGAAACGGAAGCAAACTAGAATATGGTATTCTACCTCCCCACCAAAAACCCCACTCAATTTAATCTCTTATCACGAGTTACTTTAAAAATTAGTCTGAATGCCATATTAAATTAAGCCAGAAATATACATGGATGCTGAATGGAAAGCTACACACATCCAATTTAAATTAATGATCACCACAAATATTGAATATTATAACCAAATTTTAAAATAGATCAAAATGTATAATAGATTAATAATTATCGAGTTTATCATAATATTGTCTAAAGTCATAGGCAGTTGGTGGAACTTTAAGTAAATATGAATTCCTTCACTCTTCATTCAAGCCAAACAGTAATTTTATTTGTCCTTAATTTTTTTTCATAATTAAAAATTGCAGCTGTGATATCAGAGCACAGTACTTTAAATCTCAGGAAATGGAGATAATGTTCCACATTGCTGATATCTGACTGATGAATTCCTAAAAATGTCTAATAATGATTTAATAATCTACGTAAAGGTATAGATTGGAAGTAGTCTGTTTAGATCCCCAGCTGACTTTTTACAGAATATTTTAAAAAGAAATAGCAGTTGTATTAAATATTGAAATCAAACTGTTACTGTGACTAATATTTATTTATTTATTAATATCCCACCTTTATTATTTTTACATCAAAAATCAAGATGGCGAACATATCCAACACTTCCTTTTCCTGATTTTTCCATGACAGCAACCCTGTGAGGTAGTTGGCTTAGAGAGAAAACAGCAACAAATAAGGGAACTTGGTAGTCCAAACTGAACATGTGGCAATTTTAGAGAACAGTATTCCAAAATTACAGTTGATTGGGGAAGAACTTGTTGGAATACAGCAGGGGTGTTAAACTGGATGCGTCATGTGTAGGCCACACCCACCCCAGCTCCAGGAGAATATATCAAAAAATGTCAAGTGATGGCAACATTACACCACAAGTTTGACACTCGCAGAATACAGGGAAAATAAAATAAAAGGATCCTACTCTGTCACAAACATGTCTATGTGATACATGTTTTCAGTTTTCTGTCTGTTAATTTTTTGAAATAAGCTAAGTTACATGGGTTTTTTTAATATCTAATTCTGCCATGTAAGACTTGCAATTATTATTTGTGCTGCTCCAGGTAGCTTATTGATTAATGTCTAATACATTAAAGACCCATTTCCACTGACATAAAGAAGAGAAGCAATGCATCACAGAACTAAACATTGTAACTGGTTAAGAATAATGGCAGGACAACTAATTTTCAAAGATTTTTATAGTTAAGCCACATACATAGAAATGTTATGGATCCCACAAGATGAATCCATAGGTAGAATCTGATGTCATCTGAAGGATGTTAAAGGCAATCAGTGTGTTTTTTCAATATTTCCTAGGGCTGAGCTGAAATTGTTTTAGTGATTGTGCTGAAGATCTTGGGCACTCAAGCGACATCCTTTGCCACTGAAAGTGAGATAATGGCAGAGAGAGATAATCTTCCTACCCAAATGTTATACTCAAATGCATGCTAAATTAAACATCTATATTTTATTAAAATTAAGCCTTTAGGTAACCTCTTGCAGCTCTACCCTTCACATATATTTATGGTTCAGAATTATTTTTTATCTCTGTGAAGAACTCAATGCAGCAAACATACCACTCCCTCCCTGTATTTTCTTTCTCAACAAAAATCCTGTAAGTTACCTTACAGAAGGTGAAGAAATAAAATTGCCTAGAGAGCTTCTGTTGCTGAAGATGAACCTGGACAGTGGTCTCTCCAGAATCAGCCTGACAAATTAACCCTATACCACACTGACTCAAGTTAGGCATCCCAGAACCTCATATTTTTATAAGAAGAGTGACTAACTAATTCTATATGATACTTATGAAAATTTCCAAGGTATATATTTCTAAAAATGCCTGAGGTAGATCATTAGGTTTAGACTGATTAAAGCTATAGAGAAGGAATTATTATGAAAAAATCTGAATGACCGAATGGTTCAGATCTGAATCTGATTTTATTATGAATAAAATCTGAGACCAATATTAAGCTTCTTTCTTTTCATTTATTGCATTTGGATGCTCAAAAATGATGAGAAGGGACTGGGAGGGAGAATAAGAGGAGCTAACATTTTAATCCAGCTTTTATATAAAAAATAGGTGGAAGATAGGCTCTTTCTTAAAGTACTCAGCAATGAGGCTGAAACTGTTTCTATTTATGGAATGCATTTCCATCATAATCACTGTGCCTGTTGTACTATAGAAACGACATGGTGTTAAATAGAGAGTGACCTTGGAAATTGCTAATCTACTTTTCTCAGACTTAATATTTATTTTATAAAACACTGTACGAAAGAGTACCAGGACTTCAATTTATCATTTGAAAGATAATGGGCATAAACTGAAATTAAAAGAGAGGGACACAGAGAGGTCATTTTTATTGCAGTTTATATATCTTAGGAGTGATACATTTAATTTTCTCCATTGTTTCAGGAGCTGGTTAACATTTCATAATACTAATTGAACTAGTACTTTTGAGATGCTGAAGACATTTTAAACATGAAAAATTGAGTTGCGGTTATGAAGTCCCTTTGCTGGAAAGAAAAAGATCCTCCTTGAACTCCTTTCTTATCAAGTGTGTGACATATATTTTATGTCACAACCCCTGGTATGCCCAAATATGGGAGGAAGCATATTGCTTCCTTTCTCTGTCTATTGGCTCATCACAAGAGACCATCCAGACAAAAAGCCATTATTTTTACTGTTGCCTTTGTTACAACACAAATGCAATGTGTGTGTGTGTGTGTGTGTGTGTGTGTGTGTGTGTGTGTGTGTGTGTGTGATCAACCAATAGCAGCATTATGTCTGTCTCATAGGGAAACCTGAAAAAAGCTAGGCTGTTTTAATGAGCAGCAGAAGCACTCCATTTGCGTAAAAGGACTTTTGAGGTTGTTCTCAGTTTAAGATTCTACAAACCTTGGCTAGCCACAAGCTATTCATCTTAGTTACTGTTTCTTTAGGCACCACAAATAGGTCCCTGCCCCTTACTCCCTTAAGAGGCACCAGGTTTATCCATACCAACTGGCCACTTAGACAGAATATATTAATATTAGGGTGGATCTTTTCTTGACTTCCCTATGAGCTCCATTATTCTTGTAACCTTTCATAGCAGTTTCTAACATATTATTATTCACAGGTGGTACCTTTAACTAGGAAGACAAGACGCAGAAATATTTTTATATTACAAAATAGAATACCTTATGCCACCAGGCTTGAAAATTTGGACTTGGAGAACCTAGAAATATGCTGATTAAGGTCTGACTTAAGCATAGTACACAAAATTGTCTGTTACAATGTCCTACCTGTCAATGACTACTTCAGCTTCAACCACAATAATACTTGGGCAAACAATAGATTCAAACTCAAGGTAAACCACTCCAAACTCGATTGCAGAAAATATGACTTCAGCCACAGAGTGATCAATGCCTGGAATGCTTTACCCAACTATGTTGTTACATGCTCAAACCCCCATAACTTTAACTTTAAATTGTCTAGCGTGGGCCTTACCCTTTTCCTAAGAAGTCTTTAAGGGTACATGCATAAGCGCACCAGCATGCCCACCGTTCCTGTCCTATTGTCCCCATTTATTAGTATCCATTTCCTGTGTTCCTGTCCATGTTTATACTTATACCTGTTATTTCATACATGTTTGAGAAACTAAATAAATTAATGAATTTTGGCTGTCAGTTCTTTGAGGTAGGCTAAGTCAAGAAACAGACACAGCAGGATTGTTCCTTTATGTACCAAAGTAATATATCAAAATCTTGAATGCTTGTCCATGTTTCTCTCTGTACTGCCTTACACCAAACCAAATCAAGGCAGACCTTTTTTTTGAGTTAATTTCTCACACTTTCCTTTCTCTCAGGGTTATGTAATTTTTTTTCTGCCAGTCCCTCCTTAATGTTTCACTCCTTCCTTATCCCTTAACAGCTTTTTCATACCTTTCTCCAACAGCTCTAAATTCTTTTATATAAACTGTTGAAAGCACATAGATGCTTCTTCACTCAATAACTGCCAGTTTCCTTCAGCGATTAATCTTTCAAAAACAAATAACTCTGAATATAATAAAAATACAAGATTCTGCCCCAGATAACAGCAAAAAAATATTCCTTATTTTTTCACATTTAATACAAAAGTGGAAATTTCCAGGGCACAGGGCTTGATGGGGCACGTTGTTATGCCATTATCTAATAAAAGTCAACTCTGTGACAAATAAAATGGAGCAAACAGTAATCAAAATTGTAATCTGAAAAGTTGAGTTTGTAGAAACTTGGAGACAGATTTTTTTTATGTGTGCAAATAAGATTGGTGCATGGATGCCAACTTTTTTGTTTTCTCCATGCTGTCATATATCAATATGGAAAAATAGTCAGCCATGTTGCCTTACAGTTGGAAAGCAACCATTGTCAATAACAAAGGATTTTTTTAAAAAAATATTTTTGATACCCTATTTCCATTGAAATCTGACAGCTTGTGACATTCTTCTACAATTGTGAAATTCAGGTATAAAGAGACCTAATTTTCAAATACTGATTTTGCTTCTAACTTGCTGTAATCTACCAGGCCCATTCCCACCCTTAAAAAATTAAGTTTGCTTCTATGTGATTCATTCTTTTCTTAATAACCCAGTGTAACATTTGGACTGTTATGTAGTTTACCTTGGAAAACTGCATTTAAACACTTCCATAATCCATCATGTTCAGAGCATCCAGCACTTGCTGAATTAGTTATTTTTGGAAGTTGTAAGTTATTTTAATAATATTACCTCTATGCTTGGGAATTTGGTGGCCAAGGACATGTTCAATATCATTGCCAATGATCTTCAAAGCAAGGCATAATTTATTATTTCAATTTATTAAATAAAATGCAGAAACTAAGTGATTTTTAACCTGTGGTTGTGATTTTCCAAATTAGAAGACTATGGTTAAATGTATAATTGCTTCTGACAAATTCATTTTTTTTTCTAGTGAGAGATCAAGGCATCCAGTTAAAAGAAGAGCATACAATATATCCATGTTTTGGAGGAGAATTTGCCTCATTGATTAGGATTTAATACTAATTTGCAATTATCTTGCATTTCTTTTTAAAGCAGTGGGAAAAGAGGTTTTAATTAATTGTCTAGTGAATTATCTTCAACTTTTCCACCTTTTGATCTTTAAGACCTAGGGAAGCTTAGATGCAGGATCAGCAGAAAAAATGGCTAGAGATCATGCTATCTCTTACTAAAAATAACAACTTATCCAGGCTATATTGAATTATTAGGTATCATGGAAGTATATGAAGTTAAAAACTGAAAGCAACACACTATGCTCTAAAATGGGTAAAAAGTATGGAAGGGTTATGGTTCTCTTAAGTTGACATACCTATCTTTGATAAATATTAGCCATGACCCCTGTAGAAAAGGATTCCAACAGTGGAAAGAAAATTTCAATTGATTTCCTTTCTCTTCTGAGAAAATTTTAATTGATTTCCTTTCTCTGCATTCTTTTCACATTATCCACTAAATCCTTAATTTTAATGACAGAAATTAAAATATGGCCTACAGAAATATCAGAAGGAAAACTAAGATTACTGCATTATTTGCATATTTGCAAGAAACCCATGCACTTATAGTTTCTCATTTTTTAAACTAGGGGTGTCAAACTCAAGGCCCAGAGGCCAGATATGGCCCATGGGGTACTTAGATTTGGCCACCCTGGAAACAGCAAAGGACCAGCCAGCACTGCTTCTGCCAGCAAAAATGGCGTCCTGAGTTCTGTTTTTGGTTGCCACGGCCTCCTGCAACCATCTGCCAGTGACAGAGGGTTGCAAGAGGTGATGGCAGCTGAAAATGGAGCTGAGGAGCCTGTTTTTGTGGTGGAGCACTCAGGCTACCACAGGCGCCCCCAACAGGAGTGACGTCGAGCTGCCCCCCCCCCCGAGGTCAAACACAACCCTGATGCGGCCCTCAATGAAATCGAGTTTGACACCCTGATCAACATGATACTTATGGCCAAGAAAGACTAAGAAATCTTTGGTCTTAATCTCTGATAATCAATCTGATTTTAAAGAAAACCATGGAAATATATCATGTATGTGTGTGTGTATGCATATGTATGTACTGTATATGTGTGTGTTTCTGTGTGTATAGCACACACACACAGACACACACACAAACCAGAGGTGGGTTCCTACTGGTTCAGCCGAACTGGTAGTGGTATCGAACCAGCAGCCTACCCAGGCTGCCGGTTTGGCCGAACTGGTAGTGGTATCGACCCAGGCCTACCACACCCCCGAACCAGTTCTCCGGTCAGCGCCATTGGCACCACCATTTTGTTTTTAAGTTCTGTGCATGTGTGCAGAACAATTTTAATTGAACTGCCCATCCAGCATGTGTGCATGAGCAAACTGGCCAGAACCCACCCCTGACACAAACAGACAGAAAGAATATGGAATAAGCAGGTCATTTGCCAGATTATAAAAGTTTCTCACATTTCTTTGGGAAAATGAAACTAATATGGGAGATATGGCTCATAATGAATACCATACTATAGCAATGTAGAGAAACATTTGTGCTGAATGTCTCATTAAGCAAAGCCATCCTCCCTCATAAAATAACCTTTCATATCTTTCTATATATCTACATTTAAACAAATCAAACAACCCCCCTCCCTGACGCTTAATGATTATATCTACATCTAAATTTAACAAACCAACTTAAAAATAGATTTCTTGTTTCAAGAAAAAAAATGCACCTTTCTGAAAGACCAGGCAAGTTTAGACAGGATGAGGAGGAGAAGAGGGGTGGAGGAGGGAACCTACTTTACTCTCCAGAGAAAATAATAATAGTTGAGATGCTATTGAATATCAGTGAAAATGATTTGTAATGGGTCTCAGAAACAAAATGAGTATTGCATTTATACTCACAGTCTGAACAGGAGGAGCAGACTGTATACATAAAAGAAATCAATACTAATATTAAAAAAGCAGCCACTTGCAATAAAGATAGTAAGATACTGTTAGCAAAACAAAAAGGTTGCTTTTTTTACTGCACCTCCTCTCAGTAAAATAAGAAATCTTGAATCTAAACACTTTTTAATGTTTGAGGTTCCTGTTTTCATTGTGTCATATTCTGAGGCATGGTTAAACTATGCCATAATTAGAAAACATTTAACCTATCCCAGATGATTAACCAAAGACCAAGAAATTAACTTTAAAAGCATTCACTATCTGACATTATTATTATAATTAGACCTGCTCATGTCAAAACCCCCATGTTTCTATTAAGGATTTAAAAAATAAATAAAAGCCCCAAATCAGGATATTACTCCAATTAGATTTATTCCCACCAATCATTTATGCTTGAATGCAATATGGCTGATGTTTTTATGCTGAAGCAGAAAGCAGCTCAAGGCACATGTCGTCAAATCCTAACTAAGCTGTAAACCTATATAATATTCATCTAGAAGCTAAGCTAATTTATTTTCTAATTACTGCTTTTAGACATCCACATTCTTTTCTTGTTAAAAGAAATATCACTGTGTGAACTTTACACTTCTATAGTCCTTTAAAACTGCACTATCCAACATAGTATAGTTTTTGAATAATCCTCCAAGAAAAAAAATACTTTGTGCATATAGAAATCTGCATATAGACATCTGATATTAGGAATGAAACCAGAACTATTTCTGGATCATTTTTTTAACATTGCTAAAATAAAGCATGAGTTTCTCCATCAACACCAGAAATCCGACATTTCTCCAATGGAATTGGAGGATGCAATTCTACAGATGTGAAGTTTGATTCTTGTATATCAACGTACAAAACAATGATAAAATAACACCTGTGTATATTGCTCAGCAGCGCAAAGTTTATTTGATTAATTGCTTAGCACAAACATACTTGTTCCACTAGTAAAGAAAAAAAAAGGGTGTCCTAATTATGCTGGCAGAAGATTATAAAGAAATGTTATTAACAGTTTCAGAGTAATAATGGTGAAAAAAAATGATATGAAACATTTGTAAGATACTAACTGAACATTTGTAATTTAACCTTACAAGGATGAGTGGCTTTTTCACTACTGTATTCAGTAGTGTGTGTCATCCCTGAAGTGACATGTGGCAATGTCTTGACCTAGATTCTGCCCTTTTATCCATTTGTGTCTGACATTGTGATGTAAGAACAGAAAAGCAGAGCTTGCATGGTGATATCAGAATGCACATAATTTCATTTTGATTAATCGTGGTTAGGAACAGACATTACTAGTATTTTGTCACCAAGACAACTGTAGATGTAGCTTTAGTATTTAGCAGAACTTCCATTGATGGAAGATGGGTGCTACATTTTATATCAGAGGTGACGTGTCCAATCTTGGTAACTTCAAGACCTGTGGATTTCATGCTGGGTGGGGAATTATGGGAGTTGAAGTCCGCAAGCATTAAAGTTGCCAAGGTTGGACATCCCTGATTTATACAATTCACTACCTGAATCTCTTCGATGCATCAAATCTAATCTCTCACACAGTAATTCAAAATTGGTACATTCAAAACAAATTACAAATATACCAAGGCACACAACCAATTTATAAAGTGAAGTTTCTCTGGATTCTTTATTGCTACAAGATAATTTAAGTAGATTTCATGTGCTTATTATTCTTGCTCCTTGACATGATTTATTTAAACTGTTTCATGAAAACACTTGTTCAACCTTGGTTTATTAATAACAAGAAGAAGAACCACAGTAATATATAATTGGAATGCTTGACATTGGTATGAAAATGGCAGCTATAATCAAGAAATAAATTGCTGCTAAACAAATGTAACTTGAGATATTGATTAACTGTCACTAAAAAAAATTAGGAATTTTAAAACACTGGCTTAGATTGCTGGCTGAAAAAGAGCTGTTTATGTTCCTGAATCAGTTAACAGAAAAGGTTTATATACATGGAAGCTTGTGAAACAAAAGAATCTTGTTCTCTTCAGCAATGTCAGAACTACAGATATTGATGTTCTTCATCACTCACCATGCTGAATAGAGTATTAGGAGACTGGATGTTGAAGTTCAACAGCATTTGAAGGACCTCATGTTGCTTATCCCTAATTATAACAAAAGCAAGAGGTAGCTTATCATTTATCAAATTGAGTGTGTAGAGAATGTAGAAGTTAGACTTAGAATAACTTTATTGTCACTTTAAATGTACACTAATCAGCATACATTAAAATAAAATTTTGTTGCATACAGCTCTCAAAGGGTCACTACCTCCAATATATATGACATAAACTTAAACAAAATAAATAAATAAATAAATAAATAAATAAATAAATAAATAAATAAATAAATAAATAAATAAAATATGCATATATCCACATACTCACATGTATTATATTACACTGAGAAACAACACAGTCTAGTTCGGATGTACACATGTACATGGCAAGAAAAACAAATCTTGTGAGTTTACCAAACAAATGGTATAGCAAACACACATAGTCTTCATTTAACTACCCTGATTAATGACAATTTGACATTATGACAATGCTGAAAAACTAATTTTATTACTTGTCACCACACTTACAACCATTGCAGCATCCCATGGTCACTGGATCACCATTTGCATGCTTCACAACCTGCTTCTAATAAGCGGAGTCAATGAGAAGCCAACAGTGAAACTGTAAGTTGCAGTCATATGATGCCTCATTTAACAACTGTGTTGCTTGGCGATGAAGTCCCAATTTTGGTCATTAAGCAAGGACTACTTATGGGAATATTCTAGTGCTATTACTTCATCTCTTTAAACTTTCATCTTTGTAAATATGATATCTGGTTTGTTGATCTAATGCTAACCATACTATTAGAACCGCACCATTGCTCTCACCTATCCTTCTATTTGACCAAAAGGAAAGTGGAAGGAGCAAGAGAAGGGAAAGGCCTCCATTCCATCTCTTACTTGGTCTATTGTTAGTTAAACCAACCTGGTTTAAGAAACAAAGGGAAATCCTCTATTTCTCATAATGCAGATTCCATTACTACCATCTTGTTTTTCAAGATAGACAAAAGCTTTGCTATGTTCATGTATTTCATCATACGTTTAATTTTTACTTCAAAGACAATGAAAGTCAGCCAGCTTTCATTGATGGCCAGGTAAAATCTGTTTCTTGAATTCAAGCCAACCATGTTATGTTTGTTGTATTTGGTTGTTAATGAGATGTCCTGTTACCCAATTATTTAATATTCTTTCAGCATTCAGCTTATATTCAGGCATATACTCCCTCATAAGGGATCTTTCTGATTTTAAAATGACAACATATAGTTTACTATACAAGCAGATCATTTAGTCAAAAACAAACATCTCACACACAGCCGTGCACACACAGAGAGACATACAGACACTCAGTTCTTGTCAGTTTGTTTACCTTTTCGGTATTTTCCTTATTTTTTTAAATAAATGCATGAAATGGCAGTGGCAAGTTTTATATTTTATTTGTTCCAATATTATCTGTGAAAGTGCCTGCCAAGGGCCATTAATCTGTTACTGTGCCAAAAGGAAGGTAAGTCATTCACATAGTATGATTTTACAGTTCCAGTGTCTGGACCATAAATTATAACCATGTACTCAAAGAAATAGCTTTTCTTACATGTTTTCCAGTTCTGTCTACAGCAAAATGCCCTGTCATCTTTTCTTTTTTTTCTGTGCATGTTTTGTTTCTGATCTTCTCACCAGAACAAAGATTATCCCTTGAAAAGAGATGCATCCCTTCCACCAATGTTTTAGAGTGCACACCTTGCATTTTCCCACTTCCCGGACATCGGTGTGCCCACTTCTTTTTTCCTTTATTACTTATGGTACATTCTGTCCCCAGCTGGCTACAATGTATTATAGAGCAGAATAGCTTTCAGCCATATGAACTGGAGCTTATAAGGGAATTATGAGGCATGCCTATCTCAGAAGTGTCCAGATTTTGCTATGTAATACTCAGTTAATCCATGTGCTTCACAGCAGGATATTCTAGTGTCTTTTCTTTAAAATAAAATGGCATCTGCTGGCCTCATAATAAACAACACAATTTCTTGCAAGCTTTGCCATATTGTATAAAACACAGTGACAGATGGGTAATTCTTATGGAATATTCTGTGATTATTCGCTTGCTTGAAATGTCAAATGTAAATAATAAGGCCTTTTTCAATAATATGTTTTTGAGAATTAAATCAGTGTGAGACATACATCTAGCAGAGTTCCTGGATGATTTTTCTTTGCCATTCACAGATCTCAGACTGAGAATTTTCTCAGGATTTTTTTTAACCTGTTAACAAAGATGTGATCATTTAGTGGCAAATGTCTTCAAATAATAGCAAAGGAAGAACTTTACCCATGATTATTCACACCCTGAATGTAAAAATTAAATAAACATTGAAGTGCCTATGATGGTACTCATTGAGAGCAGTATCAGCACCAAAAGGATCAGTAGCACCTTAAAATAAATAAATGGGAGTTAGCTTTGTGTAATGGTTAAGGCATCAAGCTAGAAATTGGGAGACCTTTCCAGCCCTAGGAAAGAGGCAATGGGGAATCACTTTTGAAATCTTCCAAAGAAAACTGTAGTGACATGACCAGACAGTTGCCAAAAGGGCATATAATTATCATAATCATAGATTAATGAATTTACTGAAACAAGAACAATAACAAGCAATTTCTCCTGCTATGCATGTTTGTTCTTTAATAAAATGTTTTCTTTTTTGACTTTTAAAACCAAAATAATAGCAATCCACCTGTGGTCATTCTGTTTCTCTGTTTAGGTAAGAAAATATCTCTGAAAGGATGATCCAATGAATCATGGGTTGCTTAGTTCTTATTATTATCCTCATCCTCATACCCTCATTCCCATATGGGGTAGATGCTGAATGGTTTCCTAAAACTATCTAATATGTCCTGTTAGAGGAGTCACTTTTCACATCACTTCCATTCCCTCGCATCAGTGTTAATATCCTAGGGTAAGTTCAGCTCAGCAATAAGATCTGTGCCAGGTGACAATATCCAATATCATAACAAATATAATAGGAAAACCACTCTTTCCATGCATGTGTGTACAAAATTCCACTGCAATACTCCGTTATGCTTCACTATGTTCACAGTTAATACAGCTTTAGATTTTGCTCAAAAGATCATACTATAGGTGGCTGCATATTCATATTGAACATTGGAAAGTGCTTGAAGCTAAATGCAGAAGGAATAGTCTTATTGGCCTTTACAAAAACAGGCAATAATCTTATGACACCTCTAATCAATGTATTATGCTATGAATCAGATGCCCGTGCAGGAAAGGAGATAATATGAACAAAAGAGTATTTTCTTCCATTCAATTTTTTTGAAGTTTGTACTCTTTGTACAATTTTTTTTGAAGTTTGAAGAGCTGTAATAGATGTTGTCCAGCAATATTAAGTATCTCACATGGAAAGGTACCTTTTCAATGCAAGCACAGTATAATTAGAGAAAGGGACCGTGTGTGTCAAACTGTGTAAGCAATGCTGTCCACTTTAAAAGGTTACTATAGCAAATGGGCAATTAGTGCTTCCCTCTGTAAATAAAGACTGAGCGTCAAGAAAGATTACTTAAACATAACACAAAAGATGAATAAAGCATTTGCGTAATACCACTTCTCGTGAATACAACAGACTGGTTTCTCCTGCATTATCCAAATATGAATAGCTGAGCTTGTCAAAGATTTAAAAAGAGAGTGGAAGAAAGAAAAAAAGAAAAAGCAGTGTGATATATGTGACATTATTCTTCTCTATGTGATATTATACTTTTCTGTATATGCAGTGCATTGTGACTGTCTATAGGGAGGGAGTCCTTATGGGCAAGACTTCTATTCTCACATATTTCTCAAGTATAAATGAACATGAAAAAGATGCCCAATGTAGCCATTTGTGCTAAATTCACATATCTTTGAGGAATGATTAAATGTCAAGTATGGACGACTAGGGCCTCACTCCTGATTCAAGGACTGGCAGAAGTAATGTTCATAATGTCTATAGGGAATTCAATCATGCAAATTTCCATTTCATGACAATAAGATTATTTTTGGAATTGAGCAACTCTATGGAACTTTGAGAATCAAACTTACTGCACCCTCTTCAAAACATCTAACCTGACACCGCTGTTAGAAAGACCACCATAGCCAAACTAATTTCATGTGAAGCTCTTGGTGGCATGAAAATCACCCTTCTCTAATTTAGAATAAAAATGAAAAAGTTTCCAAGATGAACGATTTAAAGGCATTAGGCAGTTGTAGCTTTTCAAGCAAATGCATATGTGTGAACAGGAGAAAAAAAAGATGGATAACCGGAAGGAATGCACTTGAACTCCTCATAAAATTAAGGGAATGTAATAGAACAAATGAACAGTAAATGCTTCTTGCAATGGTAACTCCTGAGGAAAAACAAGGATACAAAGAGGGTTACGGCCTTTTTGTATGCTTGGATTGCAGACTATTCTTCTCCAAGCCTTTATCACTCTATGACAGAGATGCAAAAATGGGCTAAGTAAACAGTGGGTCATTTTCAAATGGTGGCCCTCTACGAGGGCTTCCCTTGATTTGGCTTTTCCTGAAAGAGGATGAGCCACAGACCACGTCAGTTTCCTGAGGAGATTTCACCAGAAAACTCAAGAGTACTTTCAAAATTCTGAATGCTGTAGCCTTCTGAGAAGCTGATTTGATTACAGAAAGCCTCAAGCAGCTACCACTGGAAAATTGTGGGCTAAGATTATTTCAAGTATCCATTTTATTTTGAAAGCTGAAATTTAAGTCCTGACCCAACTGGGTTT
Source organism: Thamnophis elegans (assembly GCF_009769535.1). Classification (NCBI taxonomy): domain Eukaryota; kingdom Metazoa; phylum Chordata; class Lepidosauria; order Squamata; family Natricidae; genus Thamnophis; species Thamnophis elegans. Next base: position 92,500,200 of record NC_045543.1, read on the forward strand.
GTATTGTATAATCACAAAATAATGTGAGTTACTCTCCTAGGCCACCCAGGGCCTGACCTCCCAAAGTAGCATTTTCTTGTCAGTCGTCAGTTTGGCAGCACCACATTAGTATCACTGTGTCAACAGAAATGACATTTAAAAGCGCATAATTACTGTTTAATTTTAATATTTGCTTAGTGCTTTCCAACTCTCAGAGCACTCCACAGGGGGAAACAAATAGACAACAATACATCAAAGGAAAAATGAAAGCACAAGGCGCAATATAATCTGGCCATATATTTCAGGAGAATTAACCAGCTGCAAGAGCTACAAACAGTTTCTATTGTAAATACGGAACCACATTGCTCTAATGTAATAAGGGATACGGTGAATTGAAACATTGTCTAAAACTAAATTACATTCATTTTTCTAAGCAAACAAAGACAGCTGGCTCTTTCAAAGGGAATGATCAGTTGTCTTAGATCTTTTCCTTTTGTGACCCAAGGCATGAATCAACAATAATTAGACAAATTATCAACCACAGAAGGAGCAGACTTAATTCAAATAAAAGCCAATAAAAACAGTTACCTTCCTATTTGCCATGATCAACCCACACCAGTGAAATGCTTGAAATAAGGGAGAATAGGGCAAACACTGTAACTGTAAAAGAAAAATAGTAATCATCATCTATAATGGATAAGTTCAATTAAGAAAGAGCAATGCTTGATAGCAGAAGAGAAAGTACTGATTATTGTTTTTAGACAACTAAAGATCATGAGTTTGTAAATTCTGTCTGCAGTTTGTTCTGCAATCGGTGATATTTTCCCAAAGTGGAACTTCTAAAGTTCAAATTATAATGTTCCACCCCCACATTTAAACTCCTCCTATTAACTAAGCTTATGGGGTGTTTATCCAAGGAACTGTACACTAAACAGATCATAAAGACAAACATCTGATTTTCATTAACACTCTATTTTATAAAAAAGCAATTTAATAAAGTAAATCGTATGGGATATATGATAAAAACATGGCATTTTTACTGTGCATTTTCCCATAAACCACATTTGGAATGCTGCATCTAATTTTGGTCACCACAATACAAAAAATATATTGAGATGCTCAAAATAACCCAGAGAGGAGCATAAAGATGATAAGGATCTGGAGGCTAAATCATATGAGGAATGATTGAGGGCATTAGCTATGTCTAGTTGGATATGATTATTCTACACTATCATGCTCATATTTATAAAACTCAGTGCCTTTGTGAAAGGTAAGGATGACTACTGCGTTTGTGGTGCAATCAGAACATTGTGTGTGTTGAGGTTGTTTTAACGCAAACCAAAGATGCCTTTTTAAAAAGTTTACATCATATTCTTATGCATGCCAGTGCTGTGTGTGAGGTAATTTAAGGTGGTTCTGACAAGTATCGTCGGCATCTTCATATGCGGTCACATGGGCAGCAAGCCACTCCCACAAAGGAGGCCACACCCACAGAGTAGGTTTCGAACAATTTTTGAAACCCACCACTGGTCTAGTCTAACAAAGAAAATGACTAGGAATATATGATAGGAGTATTCCAGTACTTGAGGGACTATCACATAAAAGAGTGGGGTCTACTTATTCTCCAAAGTAACTGAGGGCAAGACAAAAAGTAATGGATGGAAGATCATTAAGGACATATCCAACCTAGACCTAAGAAGAAATTTCCTGATACTGAGAACAATGATTCAGTGGAATGGCCTACCTCTGAAAGTTGTGATTGCTCCATCACTGGAATTTTCAAGAAGAGCTTGGACAGCCATTTATCCAGCATGGTATTCCAACCACAGGTTAGACTACAAGACCTCCAAGGTCCCCTCCCACCCTATTATTCTATGTTCTTTACTTTTACAGCACTTTCTCAGATATTATTTCCAAGAATAAATTTTATTATTGATTTGAAATATTATTAGTATTATTAGCAGTAACACCACTCACACAAGCCCACACAAGTACACACACATACACACTCGTGACCTTTGCAGTAACTCTCATGTCTTATTATTCAGTTTTACATGCAGGGGCACAGATTTTAGCACCTACCTATGTTGTATGTGTGTCTGTGTGCCAATTGTTTGATTGAATTACTGTGAAAATATAAATATGTTTCGTTATTTATGATACATTGCTAGCCACCCAGAGAGGAAAATTATTGAACGGGGTGAGGCATATAATTTAAAATATATAAGATAAAATAAAATCCAAACATCTAATTAATCAAAGGGAATTTCAGAATCATTTTATACACATTTGGAGTGGAGCTTTTGTGAACATAAATAGAACAAAGCTTGAATGCTTGTAAATATCATCATAATATTGATGTTAGTTCATATTGACATGACAAATGAAAGGCTAAGAATTCTACCAGAATCACCAACCAAATGGTTTGCTTTAGTAGTTGTGAAGTACAGTGAATCAGTGTTTACTGCAAACAAACACACACACACACACACACACACACACCGGGATATATGACAGCAATTAAGGTAGTGGGTGACTTGCTATTTAAACTACCAGTTTTCCCAAATTTTTCAGACAATGTTATGCTTGAGAACTCTCAAGATTATGAGGTTTACTTCTGTCCATTTTAAAGAGCTTACACAACCATCTTCACTATCAAAAACCTGAGAGATTTTTCAAGACAGCTTAACTGTTTGGACATGTCTTATCAAAGCACTCTACCCCATCAAATTAAACTGGAAGTTCATGCAGAGGTTGAATTTCTGGCTTCTGTCAGTCTTGAGAAATTTATTGAAAGGCTTGGCCATGGTCTAAGTAGATGGTCTGAGCCAGAAGCAGGAAATTATGTTCCCTGATATGAGTTGGATTACAAGATTCATAAAACTAACTGAAAATGTAGTTTGGAAGAGGCATAATGGTCATTATGGATTCCAGACCATCCATTGCTCTCTAAAAGTTACTCATAACCTTAAAACTGAATTAAAATAAAAAGGATGACTATTTAAAAAATATCTAGCAAGTTTCCAATTTTTGCTAAAGTTTGGTGATCTCAGAATGTTTGTGAATCTGTGACTTAGAATGCTATAAACTTTTATGGGGTCACATGCAGGAGTGAGATGCTACTGGTTCAGACCAGTTCACCCAAATTGGTAGCAAAAAAAAATGCTACCGGTTCAGGTGAACTGGTAGTTCTGACAATCAGCTGTGCGACAATCAGCTGTGCTGCGTGATTTATATTTGCTAGAAAGCAGGAAATCCTGCTTCCTAGCGAATCTAAATCACCTGGCACAGCTGTCTCCCCCCCAATGTTCCCTCTAAGGTGCATGGCTGTGCGGCTGTGCACGTGGCAAGAAAACACTGCGCAGCACTTTTCAACTGCCGCGCAGTTATTTATACTGCCACAGGCTCTGAAAGCTGGGGAGGAGGTCCTTTGCAGGCCTCCCGCAAAGGATCTCACTGGACTTGTTTTGATGAGCAAGGGGTGACTGACGGTAGTTGTGAAGCTCCAAAGCCCCTGCCGCCACCGGAATAACTGCTGCCACCTCCTCCTTCTCTAACAGCAACGCCGGATTTGCTGCCTGGCACTGCAGCTGAGGTGAAGCCGCCAAAACTCCCGCTGGCACCCCTGCCCATGGCAGTGATGCCTCCCCCTCTGCTCAGAGCACCTGAGATGGGCCCTGCGTTACCCCTGCCCCCTCCTCCTCCACCATGCTTTTGAGGAGCCTTGAGGCCACGGGAGCCAGTAGTAAGGCGGTGGAGGGGGGCGGGAGCAGGAAAAAAGGCCCCATGGCTCCTCAAAAGCACGGCGGAGGAGAAGGGGGCAGGGGTAACGCGGTGCCAAGCTGCCACGGGTGGGGGCGCCAGCGGGAGCTTTGGAGGCTTCACCTCAGCTGCAGCGCTGGGCAGCAAATTTGGTGGTACTGTTGGAGGAGGAAGAGATGGCAGCAGTTATTCTAGTGGCGGCAGGGGCTCGTCTGCATCTTCAGCGGCAGCCCTGCCCCCGGTGAAAAAACCTGAAGATGGAGCAGATCCACGCAGATGATATCGCCGCAATATGACTGGAGGAGGAATTCTGGTAGTTGAAGTCCACAAGTCTTAAAGCTGTCAAGTTTGAACACCCATGGGTTTTTTTTCTAAAGGGTTAGAGGTGCAAGGATCTTGTAACTTGACAGCTTTAAGACTTGCACTTCAATGCCTGAGTTCCTGATCCAACATTTTGGTTGCTAAGCAGGAGCGTTGTTAAGTGATACTGATATTATATAACACTTTTAATTAAGTGGGTACCTTGAATAAACATAACTTTGAGTTTCAAATAATGCTGATTTCGTTGTTGTCTTAGGTGACATCTGTGAAAAAAATTCAGGTGCTCAGGCATGAAAATGTGCCGCTCAAACACTATAGTTTTCTGTTCACACTGAAAAAAAAAAGAGGGAACATTGCACCCCCTCGCTGTTCTACTTACCTTTGCAGACTCAGAAAAGGCTTCTTAATGCTCCTTTTCAGTGCTGCACAGTAGCACCTGAGGTGTGCATGCATGCACGAAGCAAAGCCGTAGCAGTTCACCCCTGGTCTCATGAGATCTTGGTATACTTGCACAAGATATCAATAGATCCTAAGATGAAATTGTAAAACCTTGCAATACTTGTTTACCTATGTTTCAGGAGGTTATATGGACGTGATCACAGTGCCCTAGTCCTCAAAATACTGTTTATGCTGCTATCTGAATGAATTGAAAATTTTGTGGTATATTTCACAGGAAAAGTAAGCAAGCAATAGAAATGTTTGAATGATTAACTCAGTTCAAAGAAAGTTTAGCAGAACTGCCCCTTCAAACAAATTGAGGTACTGTATCAAATAAAATAGTTTCAAATTGATTCAGAGAGATTCACAGACTGATTCAGAGATATGACAGAAATTCTGGTGTTTTTTTTTCCACAAAGAATTTCTCTACATGTATGTATAAAGTTAAAGGAGGTGAGTGAAATATTGGGCCGAATATATTATGGATAAGTTTTAACTCCTTGTTTAGCCAAATGCTTGGAGGAATGCTGTCCATGATTCTCACTCTTGTCCTACAATTTGTTCAAACACACTGTCTTAGGGGGGAAGGAAAGAATGAGGGAGTGAGGAAGTGTGTTTGCATCTATGGATGAGAGAGAGAGAGAGAGAGAGAGAGAGAGAGAGAGAGAGAATATGTTTTGCTTTATGTCATTTAGTCTTTCTTGTGGGAAAGTTTTTCTCTAGATTCATACCATTTTATTCTTATTTGTCTTTAACTTTTAAACTTTTAAATCTCTCTGTAGTCCCATCTTGTGTTCAATCTGTCTATAGTTTTCAACATTTTCAGTTTCTTCCTTTTCTTTTCTATCCCCTCTTCCTTCAGCTCCAGCGGTCCTTGGAGGAAGCCAGTTATCTTTATCCATTCCAGTCAGGCTTCAGGCCTGGCTACAGCACAGAAACCGCTTTGGTCGCATTGACCGATGATCTCTGGAGAGCCAGGGATGGAGGCCATGCCTCCATCCTGGTACTCTTTGACCTCTCTGCGGCTTTCGATACCATCGACCATGGTATCCTTCTGCGACGACTGCGGGAGGTGGGGGTGGGAGGCACTGTCTTACGGTGGTTCTCCTCTTACCTCTCGGACAGGTCGCAGTTGGTGTTAGTCGGAGGGCAGAGATCGACCCCTAGGGCCCCTAACATATGGGGTGCCGCAGGGTTCGGTCCTGTCCCCCCTTCTTTTTAATATCTACATGAAACCGCTGGGCGAGATCATTCGACGGCACGGGATAAAATACCACCAGTATGCGGACGATACACAGTTGTATCTGTCCGCCCCGTGCCAACTCAATGAAGCGATGGACGTGATGAGCCAGGGCCTTGAAGCTGTTAGAGACTGGATGGGGGTTAACAAGCTTGTACTCAATCCAGATAAGACCGAGTGGCTGCTGTGCTTCCCTCCCACTAATTGGCCAAGTGTTCCATCTCTCAGGCTGGGGGGTCAAATACTACACCCCTCAGATAGGGTCCGCAACTTGGGAGTCCTCCTGGACCCGCAGCTGACTTTTGAACATCATTTGTCAGCTGTGACCAGGAGGGCATTTGCCCAGGTTTGCCTGGTGCACCAGTTGCGTCCCTACCTGAACCGGGAGGCTCTCACAACAGTCACTCGTGCCCTTGTGACTTCTAGTCTGGAGTACTGCAATGTGCTCTACATGGGGCTGCCCTTGAAGAGTATTCGGCGACTTCAGCTGGTCCAGAATGCAGCCGCGCGAGCGATCGTGGGTGCACCTCGTTTCACCCACGTAACATCTATCCTCCGCGAGCTGCACTGGCTGCCTGTTGATCTCCGGGTGCGCTTCAAGGTGCTAGTTGTCACCTACAAAGCCCTTCATGGTATTGGATCTGGGTACTTGAGAGACCGCCTACTGCCAATTACCTCCACTAGGCCAATAAGATCCCATAGATTAGGCCTCCTCCGAATTCCATCAGCCGGCCAATGTCGACTGGCAACTACCCGGAGGAGAGCCTTCTCGGTGGCTGCTCTGACCCTCTGGAACGAACTCCCCGTGGAGATTCGTACCCTCACCACCCTCCAGACCTTCCGCGTAGCCCTTAAAACCTGGCTGTCCCGACAGGCCTGGGGCTAAAGACTTCAACCCCACTCGAATAGTATGACTGTTGCGCTTTTTTAATGATGTATTGTCTTCATGTTTGTAACTTGTTTGTCCTTCCCTCCCCCTGAATTGTGAGCCGCCCTGAGTCCCCTCAGGGAAAAGGGCGGCATACAAATAAAGTAAAATCAATTAAAATCAAATAACAAAAACAAAAAATCCCAACTTTTTTCTTTGTGATACTTATCTGCTCTGGCTTGACACTGAATGTGTTTTCTTTATTGGCTGTGTTCACACCATACATTTAATCTAATTACTGAATTAACCCATTTTCTGAGTTCATGAATATATTGATTATGAAGTTACAAACAGGCCTAGTTTGCAAAATACCTAAGCCACAAATATCTAATAAAAATTAATATCAACTAATCTTAGCATTGAACGAAGCTGCAAGGTTTGTTATTTGTATGGAACAACAATATGAATTGGTTTAAGATAGTTTGCTGGCTATTAAGCTATTTCATAAAATACAAGCTATTTCTTTATATATAATAGCATATTATGGACACAATAGCAATTGAACTGTTGAACACTAAAATGAGTACAAGCTGAACATAAAATTTAATGAAAGAGATAAAAAAATTCAGGCTATATATCTGAAATAGTTTTAACCAGCTTGTAAAAGTCATTCATTGGCATCAAAATAACATGATGCAACAAAATACACTTTCTCGGGGCAAGGTTTCTTGATGCTTGGCTTGATGCCTTTCTGTCCATTTTTGCAATTCTTAAAAAAAAAATTATTTTAGAAAGGAAAATTTTATACATACTTCAGTGGTGACTGGGTGACCATTACATGATGTTGTTTTACACTTGAATGAATTATGTTGATATTCGTGGGAAGTTGATGGGTTTTATTCAATGATACTTCAGCTGAACAAAATTGTTGAGATCTGTAATATAGAAAGGTTAAAAAAAGACATAAAATGCTTCATAACCTAAATTCCACTATTGTATTATTTTTTTCACTAGTAGCATGTCTACTGAGTTACAGGTAGCCCTCGACTTATAAGAGTTCATAACATACAATAACACTGAAAAAAGTGACATAATTGTTTTTCACACTTAAGACAGTTGCAGCATCTCCATGGTCATGCTATTAAAATTCAGACAGTTAGCAACTGACTCACATTTTTGATGGTTGCAGTGTACTGGGCACATCTGATTACCTTTTGTGATCTTTTGACAAACAAAGTCAATTGGGAATCCAGATTTCCTTAACAACTATGTTACTAACTTAACTGCAATGGTTCATTTAACAACTGTGACAAGAAAAATGATAAAATGGGGCAAAACTCACTTAACACCAACTGTCTCATTTAGCAACATAAATTGTGGGCTCAAGTTTGGCCGTAAGTCGAAAACTACCTGTATTATGCCCTCAATGAAGTTCCAACAGTACATGGAATGCAGGACAAATAATGTATTAACATACATTTTTACTCTCATGAACCTACACATAAAGGAAGGAAGTGATCCATTATCAGTAAAAGGAGTATCTTTTTAGGACTGCTGGAATTGCTGTAAACTTTTGAGCTTTGAGAACTGTTGGATGGGAGGAGAAACAGAGGAAAATGGAGTTGATTCTGCAGTTATTTCTCTATCAGGCTCTATTATGTTGCTAGCGCCATTGATCCCAGAAATTAGGTTTTTTTTTTTTAAAAAAAAAACTGGTACAGAGGAATGTTGCAGTGTTAGATAAGAACTCCCAAGTTCACAAGTGAGAATTCTCAAATGTTCTCAATCTTTGGAAATGTATACAGAATAACAGAGTTGGAAGGGTTCTTATATATTCCTTGTTGCTGCTCAAAACTTTTTCTATTCTATTAAGATATGCAGATCCCTCAACTCAGTAGACTGAAAAAAGAAAAGACCAAGTAAGAAAATTATCTACCTCTTTCCATCATCCCCTTTTGATCCATTTTTGACCTGATCCACTTGTTCATAGAGGACCAAGATTGGAATCTCAGGAAGTGCATGCCTTGAGAGTAAACTTGTTTTGCAAAATCTCAGAGAAATCATGCCAAGCTGAAAAATAATGTTTGCTTTCCCTCCATCCGTCCTGCTCGTGTGTGTGTGTGTGTGTGTGCGTGTGTGTGTGTGTATACAGACTTGTCTTTTATAGCTTCCGCAGTGCTCTGCTTTGGCCCCCACCCCACTTGACCATGTAACAATCCTCTGCTTGATTGTCAAACCCAATTATTGCTTTGGGTAACAATATGAAAGACAGCTGCAGCAAGGATGGAAGTCAAGCTGAGCAGGCCACGGTTGCTGTGGCACCTGCCTTTCGCATGCAAAAGACAGAACAAATTACAATGTTTGTCACCCAGGAGCTGAGCATCAGCCCCTCATGCGATGGTCTTGCAAGCACCATTTTCATCATGCGCCTGGGTTCTGCTTTTCAAATCTCAAGCAGGGAACAGATGTTTCATCAAAAGACACATTTAAAATAAAGATAATTATGCAGTAAGAAGCTTAATTACATAGGATTATTCAGGTCCACTTAATTGCTTGACAGCCTGAAAGCCTCCACGGATTGGTGACAGAGGAGCACATCTTTTTCCAGGATGCTAAAGTCTCAATGTGAGACAAATGTGTCTGCTTTATAATAATCCATCCCTGCTATAATCAGGAGGAAAAGGAATAATTCTATGAAGAACCATAAGCCTTGCATTTGCATAGGCATTGTATTTACTTGCATCAAATATTAATTGCCTAAATTGCAAAATGGAAACAAAGTGCCTATTGAGAACTGAGCATTAGTACACTTATAGCCTTTTAAATGTACTTTGAGCACTAGAATATCAGCCATATTAGGAACTGGCCATCTTTAATGACACAGTCATTTGGGATTATTTTTTCACACGGGGTAGCTCGTATGTGATGGGTGGGAGAAAAAAGGTACGTGGGATTGAAAAGTGGCAAAAAGAAACTTGCCTTTAATAGGAAAGCTTTCCTCTCCAGTGTAAAGGAATGAAAGGATACATCTTGAAAAAATTTTTTAAGAGAAAAGTATTTTTAATCCAGCAATTACAGTACTACTGAATTTTGGCATAAAGCATCAAAGATTTTTACTGGCAAGTTGAACCATTATCTTTTGGTGGCTATTTGCAGAAGGGCTACAAAATATTTCTGAGGGCTCAGTCATGGTACATGGATTGGGGGACTAAAAGTCAGCTGCAGGGGTGAGGCTTTCTATGGAAAAGGAGTGGAGCTTTTCATGGTCCTTCATGGATTGTTGATGTTGTTACTTTTACTACGGTACCCATAACTATCATGCTTCTTTCTATTACTTACCAGACCTTTCCTGCCTTCAACCCCTGTGCAGAAAGAAGAACATTTAAAAGAGTCACTTGTTTGAGATAGAAGGCTATAGAAACAAAACAAACAAACAAGCAACAACTAAGTTAAATGACATTTTTTTCAACTGTTTCAGAGATGATATTCAACCAGTTTTAACAGGTTCTGGAGAACTGGTAGCGGGAATTTTGAGTAGTTCAGAGAACTGGCAAATAGGCTGGCCCAACCCTCCCTGCCTCCCTGCCTCCCAGCCGATCTTCTTCCGTTGCCCTGAACAGGAGAATGGAGCTGGAAAGCAAGTTAGTGGGGTAGGGAGGGAATGGGGATTTTGCAATATCCTTCCCCTGCCATGCCCACCAAGTCATGCCACACCCACCAAGCCATGCCCAGAGAACCGGTAGTAAAAAAAATGAATCCCCACCACTAAATTGTTTGTACCTCAGTCCCCAAAGATAATCTTCTGGTTTCAATTATACATTTATCTTTATAATCTTCTGAATTATTGTACACATTTGAACCTGAAACTTTCTGGGCTATTTCACCTGTCAACCAAAAATGAAAAAATGTCCCTTCTTATTCCTAACATTTTAGAAATCACCTGGTTTTAAGTGTCATTCATAAAATGCAGGGCACACCAATATAGAGCAAGTCAGAGTAGAAGAACAGATATTGCAATTTTATTCTCATAACAATACTATGAAATGAAATTATCCCTATAAAGGTAATCCTTGTTTAGCAATGACTTCATTGTAATGACTGTTTGCAGTTATGATGAAAGTTAATTTTATGACAAATCTTCACAGTTATAACCATCACAGGTATTTAAAGTAATATAAAACTGAAGTAAGAACGTAAGCACAGCCACAGTTTCATTTAGCAATGGCTTGTGGCTACTAAATGAGGACTACTTGCACCAATATTTGTCAGCAATGGAAATTTTAAGATGTGTGGACTTAACTCCCAGAATTCATCAGCCAACATACCATTACTACATTTCATAGCTGTTTTGGTCTGTTCATTCCATTACGATTGTTTGTTGTTCAGCCAGTATATAAATAAAGATCTATTTTCCATTTTAGGAACATTAATTATACAAGAACACATTTCTTAAGGAAGGTGGGGGCAAGGAGGAAATATAGGAAGCATTTTATACATTATTATTTATTTTCTTTCTGTAAGTCCTTTACATCTTCTTACTAGGTTACCTTAGAGAGGAAAAATACTCATTTTTAAAAACATTAGTGGCAATAAGAAAAGGCTCTGTTTTTGATACTTGCATGTCTCATTGTTCAGAATTCCACAAAAGCGTTAATGGCTCTGTAACCAGAGACATAGATTATAGCAAAAGCTCTCCCACGCTTACATTCTTGGTGAGTGTTTTGTTTTCTTAACAAACATTGCCCCTATCTTAACCTCTCAATGGCAAACTACACAATACAGCAAACACATAGTGTGCAGCTGCTCTTCTAGTCTTTTCTTTTTCTTTCTTTTTCTTTTTTGTTAATAAAAGGAGAACCCTTGTGGTAGGCTACTAAGGGTTATGAAGCTGATTCATCCTTGCAAACTCTAGACATAGAATGTCTTTTGACCCTTCCATACTGGTCTTGGTCTTTTTGTTTATTCTGTGTATATCCTCTTAGTTGGGGGGGGGCAAACATTTGAGCTTTGTTAACAGTATTTGTTATGCTATTTCATATTTTTTTTCAACTATTTTATTATTTATTGATTATTAAAACTTATATGCCGCCCAATCCTGAAGGATTAATTAATTTCTATTTCTATGTGTTCTCTCATGTAGGGAACAAGTGAGATGCATAAATAACAATAGCAATAGGACCTAGACTTATATACTGCTCCATAGTGCTTTACAGCACACTCTGTGCAGTTTACAATGTCAGCATATTGCCCTCAACAATCTGGGTCCTCATTTTACTGACCTTGGAAAGATTGACGACTGAGTCAACCTTGAGCCTGCCAGGATTGAACTCTTGGCTGTGGGCAGAATTAGCCTGCAATGCTGCATTCTAACCACTGCACCACTATGAATTAAAACATAGATATACTGTATGTATTGTAATTTTTGGAATAGTAACTCCGGGAGACTGTTCTGAGCAGAAAAAGAATAAGATTTTAGCTTGAATGAATTAAAATCTGCATTTTCCCAAATTCCAAATTTATTTCTTACAATAAGCTGCTGCACCCCTAGATTTGCATTGGAGATTTAAATGTTGATGTTGATGTGGCTTTTGGACTTTTTTTTCTAAAACCTTGCAGAAACTACTGTATCTTAAAAAATAAGTATTTATTCATGTTTTATTTGTTTTTAGCAGCAATTAGCATCCAGGAAAAAAGAAAAAGTTCATCTAAAAATCATTATCCTCTTCTTTTCCCCCTTGGAATCTGTCTGACTTATTTGGCTGCTATTAAAAAAAAGAGAAAGGAAAGAGTTCTGCAAGAAAAAACAGTAATAAATTAATCATAGCAGTTCAGAATAATTAGCTGCTTGGACATTCTTTTCCTAAGCATTTGTTTTTAGTTGTAACAAAAGCAATGTACATTGAATTGAAGAAATGACCCATTTAAAGAAAGGTGACAGCTTTGTTTGTCATTTTATTTATGTTTAATTTATTTACTGTTGCCTATCTCACTCCTATCCAATTCCAGGCAGTTTGTAACTAGTATCATAGATGATAGATAGATAGATAGATAGATAGATAGATAGATAGATAGATAGATAGATAGATAGATGGATGGATGGATGGATGGATGGATGGATGGATGGATGGATGGATGGATAGATAGATAGAATGAGAGAGAGAAGATATATATATATATACATACACATACATACATACATACATCTGAAATAATAGGTAATAAAAACAAAGCAAAGCAAGCAAAAAACAGAAATTGAGTTGCGTAACCACAGCCTGCAGGTTATAAGGGAAGCATACACTGTTTAACAAAATAAAAAGTACATTAAACCAAATGCTTCACATTAAAATAAAGAGGCAAGCCATTCCTATTGGTAGCTTGCCCCATAGATATCTTTCGTTCTTATGAATTCATATTCCCGACTAATTCTCCAAATAGACAAATAGCTGCCAAAGAAAACAATGCTCTTTCTCTTAATTGATTTAACATTTTGAAAATATATCATTGCAGATATTAAAGAAGCACCTTAGTGAGGAGTCCCTTTGATTTCCTCAAAACATAAACAGGAACTGCATATTTGTTGCTCAGCATGTTAGCCAATAGTCATCTGCGTGTCTTTAAAGCGGCAGCTCTGTGACATGCTGATTTCTTCATGTGTTCTACATGCTTTATTTATTTATTCATTGTGATAAAGTTGCTTGCCTGAAGTGTTTTTAATGGGCATAAATTCATTAAATCAGCACTAAATTATCAAGTTTTTTGTCAATGTAAGCATGTATGCATATGTATATCTATTTTCTTCATTCGTTTGTGTCCCCTGAGACTGTTTGGACAAGTCCCTGCAGTTTTCCTGGCAAAGTTTTTCAGAAGTAGCTTGTCCTTGGGCTGAGAGAAAGTAACTAGCCCAAGGTCAACCAGCTGGCTTTATGCCCAAGGCAGGATTGGAACTCAGGTTGTCTTGGTTTCTAGCTTGATGCCTTAATCACTACATATACATCTCTTTTTATATATTTGACTGTGATCTGTCTATTCATCCCCTCCCTCCCCCCTCTCCCTCCCTCCCTCCCTCCCTCCCTCCTTCCCTCCTTCCCCCACTTTCCCCCCTCTCTTATAATCCACACAGCAGGGACAGCTAAATCATGTTGAAATTGATGTTTCAGATTTTTCTTGGTCAGTTAGATTTCCAAACAAGAACCAGAATTCACAATGGATGGAAATTGATTTCAGAACAGTTATGGAGAAAACAGATGCTTCTTTTATTATTTTGTAACATTTGGTGCTGACATTTTAAAAAAAAGAATCAAAATCTTTCCCCACATCAGTTCCTTGTTAAATACATCAAGGCGAATGACTGTAATTCAAGAGGATGGGCAAGGAAACAACCTTTCATTTACACCCCTGAAAAAAAGACCGCAAGTACCATTTTTAGCCCATTACTGTTTTCTCCCAAGTGATGGTTTCTTTCACTGGACCATTTTGTAATTTTGCTCTATGCTATAGGGCAAAAGTGATGCAGCTGAGAAAAGGGATAAAGGAAAGGCACTTCTTTGAAGGTTCTTAATACAAGAACTTTTTTCTTTTTCATGCAAGCACAATTAAATCAAATACTTGTCTTTTGGAAGCTACAGGCTGTAACAAGCATATTGCTTAGGTTCTGTTCAAAGGCTGAACTTCCTCAAAGAGCTCATGTAATCATGAAAGACGACTATAAAATGCTTCTATGGATAGATAGACTTTGATTGCAGGGCTTGGTGACAAAGTAAATGTAATATCAAAACTGACTGTAAGATATATTTTAAAGGTATTTCTCAAATTGATGCAATCTCAGCAAATCCAGGTATTACTAACGAACAGTGGCAACAAACCAGTGGTGGGATTCAGCCAGCTCGCACCTATTCGGGAGAACCGGTTGTTAACTTTCTAAGCAGTTCGGAGAACCGGTTGTTGGAAGAAATCTTATTTTGTTTTTTTCTTACAGGGATAATCCTGTAAGAAAGGCAGGAAGGAAACATTCTGGTGTTGTTTCTAGCCTAATCTTTATTGCTCTACTTACAGAAACTGCCTCTCCAGTTAAACCTTATTACATTGTAACAGCTAATGTGAAGCACCCACCAATGTGAGTGATGTTGAGTTGGCTACACCCACCCTGTCACATGACCACCGAGCCATACCTACCCAGCTGGTCATTAGGGCAGAGAGCCGGTTGTTAAATTATTTGAATCCCACCACTGCAACAGACTTTGCTGTTGATAGCAATAGGCTGGGTTATTTCAATATACATTTGATTTTCTAATGATATTGCCAAACGCAATGGCAGATTGAAGATGGCTCTACAAGAGAGGACCAGACAACAGAATGAGGAGCTGATGAACCAAATGGCTCCTTGGAATTCCTCCCCAAGACAAGGAGAGGGCCAAGATTGTCTTAGCATATATTAGTCATTATTATTTTATAATAAAATTTAATACCAGCTATTTCCTGATTTTAGAAATGCCAATTTAATATTAAAGAATCAACAAAATCTCTTTAATTTTATGAAATAGCAGCATGTAAATAAATGAATGCATTAAAAAACAAGGACAGATCCTTGCATCTTATGTGTTCTATATTATAAAAAATGTGAAGATCTGCCTAGATAGATGGATAGATAGAACAATTATAAAGAATTTTAATAAAAATAAACTTACTTCACTGACTTCTCCCATATTTGTTAAGGAATGGATGGTGTAAAGGGTGAATTTTCAAAGGCTGAAATCTTATTTTTCCTGAAGCTTCCCTCTTTCATCCTCCTTGTATTCTTGTTATTATTATATTTTTGAACCTAGCTTTGGGAGAATCTGCCAAAATATTTTATAAATATTTTAAACAGACAAAGAAACAAACATTAGCATAAAATTATAGCCTGCTTAACATGATATAGCATTTAAAAATTATATTAAACTTTCAAGTAAATCTTCTTATACTTCAGTTCTATGATTTAAACCTCTCTTTAGACCCTAGAAATTGATACTGGGTATGTTCAATATTTTGCAGTTTTACAGCTTATACAGATATTAAAATGTCAAATATTAAATTATAATTGTTAACACAATGCTGGCTGATGATTATGACTAGGAACAAGACTAAACAATGCAGTCAAAGTTTCCTTGTACTCATGTTATGCTATGCACCTGTCATTTTGTGACATGATTACCAGGTCTCTTAAATACTTCATTGAAATACTTCAATGAAATACTTCATTAGAACACATACACATACACTATAGGTGTAGTTCACAGAATTTGGTGGAACACAGAATGGAATCATGGTAAATAGAATCAAGAGGTTAACAGTAAACTGACAAAGTCTAAATTTCTACTATCCTCCTTCTTTTAAAAGAAGGATCCTAAAGACAATTATCATTTTTCTCAAATCCCCAAGATGCTTTTTTCAAAAGGCAACTGAACCTTGTTTTTGGATGACTGAGAATCTCCATAGACATTTTTTTCATTTGACTCATTTTGAGTCAAACTTGGCAAGATTTACAACAGTATCCTTCCTTCCTTCCCTAACCGTAACCCGCTCTTCCTCAAGATATCAGAGCCATAGAGAAGCATTGTGATCAAAATGCACTGAGATTCACATTAAATATATTATTCATGCATCATACTTTGAATTTTATCCTTTCTTTTTGCCCTGTCTCACTATCTGAATGCCAAATGCCCAAGAGGATGCCCTCGAAATACCTGGCAATAACATTCATAGACAACTAAAAAGCTTTAAACAACACGTGGGGAGGTGTAGACGAAGTCACTCAAAACTAGTGGTGGGTTTCCAAATTTTTCTACTACCGGTTCGCTCTCACGCTCCTGCATGCATATAACATTTCTGCACATGTGCAGAAGCATCTGGATTGGTGGGCAGAGCTTCCCACTGCCGCTACTACCGGTTCGCCTGATCTGGGCCAAACTGGAGCAACCCACCTCTGTGCCAATGCTCCTACATAGCATTGGAGGATCTAATGTTGATGCACTGTCTCCATATTATTGACTGAAATGCTTTGCATTCTGAGCTTAGGCAGATGAAAGAGTGACATTCACAGCATGAAAAATACACCTTTAGTTTTGCAAATGCTTTCTGAATGATCCTTCTCAGAATGCAGTTGGGAACCAGTCAGTATGATTAAGCTGATGAGGATGAGGACTTGAAGAATATAAGCACATTGGAGATTGTTATTCTATACCTACATATTAAAGACCCAATTCAGCATTTGAATAAATTTGAGATTCAACATTTGTTCTATTTTCATTTTTTGTTTTTCTTTTGCTTTGTTGTTTAGAATAGAATAGAATAAAATAAAATAAAATGGAATGGAATGGAATAGAATAGACTAGAGTACCTTGGAGGTCTTCTAGTCTAATCCCCTGCTTAGGCAGGAAACCCTACACCACTTCAGACAAATGGTTATCTAATCTCTTCTTTAAAACGTCCAGTGTTGGAGCATTTATAATTTCTGGACACAAGTTGTTCCACTAATTAATTGTTCTAATTGTCAAGAAATTTCTCCTCAGTTCTAAGTTGCTTCTCTCCTTGATTAGTTTCCACCCATTGCTTCTTGTTCTATCCTCAGGTGCTTTGGAGAATAGTTTGACTTCCTCTTCTTTGTGGCAACCCCTGAGATATTGGAACACTGCTATCATGTCACCCCTAGTCCTTCTTTACATAAGACTAGACATATCCATTTCCAGCAACCATTCTTTATATGATTTTACCTCGAGTCCCCTAATCATCTTTGTTGCTCTTCTCTGCACACTTTCTAGAGTCTTTCTAAAAAAGCTCAACAGCTTTTTTACATCGTGGCAACCAAAATTGGATGCAGTATTCCAAGTGTGGCCTTACCAAGGCATTGTAAAGTGGTATTAACACTTCATGTGACCTTGATTCTATCCCTCGATGAATGGGATCCATTCATCGAGCTGCCAAACTGGCTTTTTTGGCAGCTGCAGCACACTGCTGGCTCATATTTAGATGGTTGTCCACTAGGACTCCAAGATCCCTCTCACAGTCACCACTGTTGAGCAAGGTACCACATATACTGTACCTGTGCATTCGTTTTTCTTGCCTAAATGTAGACCCTTATTTTCAATGAGACATCAAGATAAAATTAAGAATAAAATAAAAACTATGAAAGAAAATATAAAAAGTGCAATTTCTCAAAAAATGTGATTTCAATAAGAAATACAGTGATGTTGAGCATCCATGTTCAATCATTTCCATTTATTATGCATCCTTATATTTAGTTATATCAACAAAGAAGTCATTGACAACCAAGGTTAGAGTAAGTTTTTTATGCTGCATATTTAATACATTTACTTTCATATATTCGCAATGAATAGATATGATTGATTCTAGAATCAGCACTCCCTTACTCCTGTCATCCATCCCTACCATTATAGAATTGTTTTCTGGAACCAAGACCTCCTATAAATGTTTAAAAAGTTACAGTTATGAACTGCAGTCCATTGGGAAGGGTTTTTTTAAAGCATTCTCTTGGAAAAGAAAAGGTGCCAAGGTTTTATTCAATTTTGACCAAAGAGCTTTCTTTTCCAATGGACCCTCCTTTTCAATTTCAATTTTCATTCCTCATTTGATTCTCTCTCTCTCTCTCTCTCTCTCTCTCTCTCTCTCTCTCTCTCTCTCTCTCTCTCTCTCTCTCTCTCTCTCTCTCTCTCTCTCAGTAGACATGTAGAGGTTATTAAAGAATTTAGAGGAAAACGACTGCCTATTGTAGAAAATACGTGGCTCAGTTTCCTGAAAGTCAGCAAAATATATGTGTACTTTTATATTTACTTCTGCCTTTCCTTAGTGAACTGTATTCTAGTAAATATGTTCCCTACAGAGATGATTTGGCAAACTATCTATGTGAAGAAATACATTATTTTCTTTCTGGTATCATATGGGTTTTGTCAAGCATTCATTTCCAATAACATGGTCTCTCCAGTTATAAGTCTTACTCTTTTCTTTTTTGAAAGAATGACAGTCTGTTTTACTTTAGTATTTAGAAACCTGCAACAGTAATTGTAAGTAAAGAAATGCTTAGAATGAGGCAGTTTAAGATAATTTCTTATGCATCCCTATTGACTATCTATATTATAAAAGCTCCTGAACTCCACTGAAATAAATGGCCTGTAAAATGCCATCATTACACATTTTCTATTTGTTTCCATTGATTTTCTTTGAAAGAATTTTTGGTAGACTGCATTGTCACTTAGTTTAAAAGACTACTGTGCTCTTTCAAAACCTATTTTTAAATGCAAATGGTCAGCAGGAATAACTGCTACTTGAATATCAAGGCAACTTCAAGAATATCAGGAAAAAGGCCCAACCACAACATATTTCAATAGGTTACAAGCTGAATAACAACAGAAACCAGAATGGGGTTAATGATATGAAGAAACAAAGAAGAAGGATGGAGGCAATGGTTCCAATATATAAGGTCATAGAAAGAGAAGGCTGAAATAGTCTGTGTACAGAATAAAATATGGATTAAGGGTAATTGATTGGGTATGTATTATTTAGGCAACAGCAATCTGAGAGACACAAGAGAGTCAGAGACAAAGAATTGAGCATCCCAGCTGGAATGGCAACAAAAATGTCAATAAATAAATATATGGTTGGCCATTGTAAAAGATTTTAAAGGCAATACAAAAAATAATTTTGTTGTTACATGCATTGGTGGTTCCATAAATGGGCTAATTTGGAATATCATGATATGGATCTAGCTGCAACTACATCAGGACAGATAATAGATTTTATATACAGGTATTTATATGGTAATATTGCACATTACATTCAGCTAAGTGGCTGGACCAAGCTAGTCTTGACTGATCTTGTACAGCTAAGCAGAACTTGACTTAAACTTGGAAATTACCCAGAATTGGGGTATCTTGAGAATTAAGAAGAAAATGCAAAAGAAAGAATAGCAAATAATTTCTTCATGTTCTCAAGAAAACTATATACAAATGTTCATAAAGTCTCTAGGAGTCGATATTTTTTTCTTTTTTAGCATCATACAATGAAGCCTGATGCACCTAAATATTTTAGGACATTGACAATGTTCAACACTGTTATAAAATTGTAAAGATTTACATAGGTTTGTCAGTTTATCATTTCAGTTTTGTTTTATAATTGCTTTGATACTTAAAAACACATTATGCACTGTAAATAGAATGACTGCACGAAAATGAATAAATAAGTATGTGGTGTGTGTGTGTGTGTGTGTGTGTGTGTGTCCGTGTGTCCATCCTCCTCTGTCCTTCTTCCCACTTTTTTTTAAACATCTAAAATATCTTGATCCAGTTCTGCTTTCATTATTCACCTTTTTCCCTTTCTCTTCACAGTGCTTCTGTTCTAGTCCCTTCATTCAATCTTCATTTCATGATTCCAAGACTTATCCACTACTTGTTTCTTCTTGCCAGCAGCCTAAAATCTTGATAATTACTTTTGCATCATGAGTTCCTAAAAATAAAGAACAAGGCAAGATAGTACTGAGGGATTTTTTTTAACCCATTGTAAGTCAATAAATATAAATATAGGTATTCTTCTTCCCAGTTTTGCTGTACTTATACAAATAGCAGTGGACTATCAAGCAATCTGGTACCTCCATCTTGTTTTTCAATTTAGTCTCATTTTTGCTAGTTCTGTCCCAGAAAGTTTTTTCCCCACTAGTTTTTATTGAAATGTCACTAGGTGCTTTTGGCCTCCGTCTATAGATATCCAAAGCAGTGTGGAAGGGGCTAAGATATGAAAAACTTATTTATGTGGCTTCGGATCTAGTGTAGGTTGATCACAGTTGAATTACAGGATGGTCCTACCCATAATCATATTTAGATAAAATAGGAATTGAGGCCCTTTTCATATACTCAGAAATTTGTATTACATGTAAATTCAGGTAAAATAGACTAAAAATCTGGACAACATTCTAAATTTACGTCACAAAAGCATGTAAAATTAATTTAATATTTTTACAAAGTGATAGATACAGGCATAATAATCAGATCAAAGAGTAAACATTTTAGTGAAGTGCTGTTTCAAATTTAGTCCTTTAAAACAAGAGCTTTCTCTTATAAACTTTTAAGTGTATTTGTGGAGATTATACAGAGAGCTTAAAACTTTGCTTAAATAATAAAAGGTCCAGAATCAATTACAGTACAGATCTTCCTATCTAGTCTAGACACAAGGAGACCACAATGCTATCTCATCAGGGAACACATTGCATCCAGGTGTGCCTTTTGGAAGAAAGATGTACGAACATGTTCTTTTGCATTTGGGAAATGATTCAAGGGGGTATTTTTGAATGAGTAATTAAAGGGAATCAATCTTCTTTGCATTGCCACTGCTATGAAAAGCACTGTAGCTGTGCAGTAATCGCATGCAATTATTCAACTATCCCTCTGGCAAGGACAACATAATTAGTCCTGGTGGTATCGAGAGATTCCCTTTTATACCCACAAATTGGCAGTTTTAATCAAGTGTTGCTGAAAATGTCTCATAACACGACGAAAACAATAAGTGAAGGTACAAGAACCCAAGCTGCATGACTTCTATCTACAACGATACAATTTTACAACATGAACAACATGTTGCATACTAAGCTATTTGCATCAAGCCATTGTTGGGCTTCTAATCTTCTCTGAGATTGGCCTTCTTCTTGCATATATTTCATTATAAGACCTAGATAAGACCTTCTGTCCTCTGACATAGAGAAAGTGAGGTGTACTGGCTGTATATGACAAGTTGTCTTACCAAGCTCTTAGGTATTGCCAGGTCTTGTTAGTTGCTTTGCCTGCTATTTTTTAATGTACTGGCCATGTAATACTTTGCCTTACCATTATTATAATGGTTCTTCACACAGTCAATCAGACTGGAATTGGTAATTTTATCCATTTATTGAGTCCTTCCTGAGGACCTGACATAGGCAGATGTGGATGTTTTATGGTGTTAAAGGTATTGTCACAGGATGTAAGCTGTTCCGAGTAAAGCTGCCTTTTGCAATTAAATGTTGGAAAATTTGTCATTGTCAATGGTGTTCAGGTAGTTCTCCAGTTATTTTGGGATTGCACCCAAGGAATCTATTTTATCATTGTGGTTCATCAGTCAGTCAGTTATTGTTATTATTTCATATTTTGGGTTATACACATGGGAATACTATTTCATGACGTTATTTCACTATCTCTTCTATTTGAGATGGCAGAGATAGTGATAGATGGTCACACGGTTGTTCCCTCCTTATTTGTTTATACATTTGTTTATACATTTGTTTATATCAGATTAGATGCAACTGGTAAAGCAAATGTCTATAGATACTCGAACCAACACTTTCGAACCAAAACCACATAACTCTAGGATAATTTGCTATATACATATCCCCAACAAATCTCATTTTGACATGTCAGAGCACTGAAGATGTTATCCAGTCTGGTAATGAAATGTGTTCAAGAATAAAACCAAGCTCAGAGAACAGCAAGAACCCAATACTGATATTTGATAATGATGTTCCCTTATAATTAGCTTAGTGCAGTAGAGAATGGACACTGGCAAAGAAGGAGAAGACATAACTCTTTGACACCTTGAAAGTGGTCCAAGTACTCTATATTCTGATGGGGAAAGGCATTTGTGGTCCATTTGAAAAGACCTTCCCATCACTAAAACCAAAATATCTTGTCATTGGTTGACAGAAAATGTCTTGGACTGTAAATATGTAAATACAGAGTGCAGATGTAGTATATTTATTTCCAGGTAGGTGGGTGTACACCAGTGGTGGAATTCAATATTTTTTACTATCAGTTCTGTGGGTGTGGCTTGGTGGGCGTGGAATGGCTGGTTGGCCTTGCTGGGGCCCCACTCCAACAACAACTGTTAGTTGCTGAAGCCTGACAATCACAAGCCATTGGATCTTGTGCATATTTTTAGTGCCTGCCTACCTGCCCTCCTTCCTTCCTTCCTTCCTTCCTTCACTAGGGCCTCTAAAATTATTTCTGAGTATAAAATGCAAAAAATTTTCCTTGGGCTTTATTCCCATTTTCTGTGTTTTATAACTGCAAGCAGAAGGATTTTGCTTTTGTGCAGTGACAGAAACATACATTACTTGCAGCAAAGTGGTGATTTGTTACTTTTTCTTCTTCTGCCAGCAATTTGAGAAACCAAAAATAGAATGGGAGGGAAGGAGGAATAGAAGCTTTGCAGGATATGTGCACAAGAGGTTCAGTATATAATCTGAGTAACTTCCTTCCCTGCAGAGGTCTGTTATCTTAATGACTTTGCTTAAGAAGTTGTCTTGTCAAACACATTTAAAAGCTTTTGCTTTATATGAATAATGTACAAATGGAAGCAATTTGGCAATAGACTGACTAGAGATTTTTTTTTTAAAATCTCTCAGTATGCCAAGCACTTGGAAATGTTAAAAACAGATATAGCCATGAAATAATAGAGATTTTTTTTAAAAAAAATAATCATTTATTAGTGTGGTCCTTCTATTGCCAACTGAAAGCATGTAATAACTTATTAGTGAACAGGTCATACAGTAAATGAGGCACACTTTGGCTTGGCTATCTAGAGGCAGATTGATACACTTGGCCGGAATTAGGAATGGACAAGATTCTTGCAGTCACCTGTTTTAGATCCATGCCCCTTTAGATCCATCCTGGGAGATATGTGGTTGGGACTTGGAATGGGTGAGTTCTTCTTTGAGAAAAGGAGTGGTTTCCAACTATTCTCTAGACATTTTTTGTCCAGTCCTATTTGAGTATATTTGGGAAGGACATGGTTGCACAGGAAGAAGTGGATTATCTGGATTCCTTTCAGGCAAGATTCAGATCTGGGTATGGACCCGATAATTTCTCAAATATGTAATTGGGTTCATGTGGTGAAATATAACAGTTTCTATGTTCTATGTCTAAAGGGACACAGTGGTTCACAGAGCCGAGGTGGCGCAGTGGTTAGGGTGCAGTACTGCAGGCCACTTCAGCTGACTGTTAGCTGCAGTTCAGCGGTTCAAATCTCACCGGCTCAAAGGTTGACTCAGCCTTCCATCCTTCCGAGGTGGGTAAAATGAGGACCCAGATTGTTGTTGGGGGCGATATGCTGACTCTGTAAACCGCTTAGAGAGGGCTGAAAGCCCTATGAAGCGGTATATAAGTCTAACTGCTATTGCTATTGCTATTCAATGGCTAAGATGCTGAGCTTGTTGATCAGAAAGGTCGGCAGTTCAGCGGTTCAGATCCCTAGCACCACGTAACAGAGTGAACTCTCATTACTTGTCCCAGCCTACCTAGCGGTTCAAAAGCATGTAAAAATGGAAGTAGAAAAAAATAGGAACTACCTTTGATGGGAAGGTAACAGCGTTCTGTGTGCCTTTGGCATTTAGTCATGCTGGCCACATGACCATGGAGAAATCTTTGGACAGCGCTGGCTCTTCAGCTTTGAAATGGAGATGAGCACCACCTCCTAGAGTCAGGAACGACTAGCACATATGTGTGAGGGGAACATTTACCTTTACCTAATATTCTAATTTTAAGAGCTAATGAGGAGGAGGAGGAGGACAAAAAGAGGAAAATAAGTCTGAAAATTATAATATAAACAGAACAACTTCAAAAATTCAAAAGTCACTTTACCCCTTATATTTGTTAAAAATAAAACCTCTAATTCAAATGTTGGCAAACAACATATGGTTTATGGTTTATTAAACTTGTATGCCGCCCTATTCCCAGAAGGGACTCAGGGCGGCTAACAAACTCATAGGGAAGGGGGGTAACACAACGAAAGCAAAACAAGACAAACAATTACAAAAAACATATTAAAACTCCGCAACAGGAGCACCAATTCGAGTGGGGCTTGCCGGAACAGCCAGGTCTTAACGGCTTTGCAGAAAGCCAGAAGGGTGGTGAGGGTCCGAATCTCCACGGGGAGATCGTTCCAGAGGGCCGGAGCAGCCACAGAGAAGGCCCTCCCCCGGGGGGTCGACCGTCGACACTGGCTAGCTGATGGAACCCGGAGGAGGCCTAATCTGTGGGATCTAACTGGTCGTAGGGAGGTAATTGGCAGGAGGCGGTACCCAGGTGTGATACCATGTAGGGCTTTAAAAGTAACGACTAGCACCTTGAAACGCACCCGGAGCCCAATAGGCAGCCAGTGCAGCTCGTGACAATCCATTGCTTCCAATCAGTGCCAGAATATTCATTCCTCAGATCTGAAAAATTCACATTCTTCAAT
This sequence comes from Thamnophis elegans, assembly GCF_009769535.1. NCBI lineage: Eukaryota > Metazoa > Chordata > Lepidosauria > Squamata > Natricidae > Thamnophis > Thamnophis elegans. The sequence continues at coordinate 92,525,054 of NC_045543.1, forward strand.
ACGTTTATAAGCTAGTTCCAAACATTAATAAGATATCCAGAAAGAAGAAATCCATACCCTGGTAAGAAAGATTTAATTTGAGAAAAATGCATCCTTAACAGAGTAATTGGTCTAGGGTCATGTTAATATTTCTGTTGATGTCAGCACAAACTATCTGAAGGATAAAGAAGGATTACTACTTTAAGAGGTACATCTAATTCATCCTAATTCATCCAACATCTAACCACTGTAGAATTTCAGAGGCACCAACTGCATCTGGAGCAAATAAACCAAATAACAACTGTTTAAATTGAATAAACTGCCACAAAGCATTCTGAGGTAAATGAAACTCATTTTATTTTATTTTTTGCAAAAGTTTTAAAAGCAGCTTCCTCAGAACTAAATTGATCAAAGTAATAATAAGAGGTTCAGTTTACTCTAAAACCTGATTTTTGAAATGTAAGTTTCTCATAATTAAACTTTTCATGGGAAAACAGATTAAAATTATGTCTATTATATAATGAGCTTAGTCCAAATTATTTCTCCAAAGTAACTTTAAGTGTATTGTCCTTTATTTGAAAGGAACATAGAGTGTAATTTGATAGTATGCATTCCGGTGGTTGCTAAGATATCTATATTTTAAATACTGTATCTGTGATACAAGGCAACTGTGGGCAACAGAAGCTTGGATGGCCATTTTCAGCAGCCAAATGTACATCTGACTCTAGTTTTGAAAACCGGTGGCAAAGCTTCCATTGGGAAATGGGAGGAAAAATTAAAGTTGTAGTGTAAGCTTTAAAACAAAGTTAACAGTTTCCAAACTTAGAAAAATGTTTATTGAATCTTTCCAAAATCAGCACCCTGTTGTTCAATATAGATAATTTATTTATTAGGTTATGAATATATTTTTATTCCCTAACTACTCTACTACCCTAAAAGTGAGTCACCTTGGTGAGATGTGTGGAATAGCAATCTAATAATAAATAAAATGTTTTTTAAAATTGATATACATTCTCATGCTTAAAACAAAGATTATGCAATATTGCCATTAAATGTGATATCCATGTGGCTAATTTATGTATTCAAGGATTCCATATTTAAGCATCACTTTTTAGATTGTGATATCCAGAACTTAGACATATTATTTGAGATGGTTTCTTATCAATGGAGAATGGAACTATTTACTTCCTATGATATGAAAAGATGCTTCTATTGATTCTTCTTTATATACCTTTCTTAATCAAATAGTGATAATTTATAATCAACTATAATTTTGAAATATTTTTCATACAATGTATGTCCTAAATGTATATATTTAATTCAGTGGTGGGTTGCCAATTTTTTAATTATTGGTTCGGGCACGCACGCTTCTGCGTATGCCCGATCTGGGCCAAACAGAGAGCAACCCACCTCTGATTTGATTCCTTTTCCAGTGTTGGAAAAATACTTATGTAGATATTAGTCAGAAAAACAAAATAACAGGATTGGGAGGGACGTAGTCAAGAGAAGGACTGGTCAATTTCATATATATTTGAAGATCATTTATAGCGATTAAAACAATAGAAATAGAAAGAAAAATAAAAAATATCCTCAAAATGAAATAAAATTAATCAGCTATTGGATCAAAATTAATACTTTAAATTTGAACATGTCCAATGGAAAAAGGATAATTATATTATCAATTAAAAAACAAAGACTCTTCTTTTGGTATTTAGAATTTGGGGTATGTGTGGACGGAATCAAGATATTTGATATTGACTTTCGGGGGCGGTGTCTGTCACCGAAGGAGCTCAATGGAGCTCCTCTCAGAGTTCTGGTCTGTATATCTAATTAAGATCAATAGATATCACCCCTTTTTGGCAGAAAGGGGCAGGCAGAAGCTCAGGTGCTAGGATTTATTCGTAGTTCACAGCCCTTTTCTTTTTTTCTTTTTTTTTGGCTGTGAACGGAGAAAAGATCCAGCGTAACTGAGCTCTTATCTCCAGCCAGTTCTTCTTAGCTGCCTTTTTTGCAGCCCTAGACAGGTGACCCCCCCCTCAGGACAATGATAAGCTGCTTAAAGCTACTTAAGACTAACACGAGCGGGTTCCACTCCTGAGATGTTCCTTTTTTTATAACTATCTTAAACACCAGCCTCGTTTTCCTTTGAGGCTTCTTTGTTCAATCGTGCTACAAAATGGCGATTTTACTGTGTTGGTGATTAATAGATGACGTAATTAACCGGATCTATCTTCCTGGAGACTGCTCCTCATTAACAAGCAAAATCTACAAATAACTTATTGAGAACTGAGCAGGTGAAGATACTGTTTATTTGTTTATTCTCAGCTTTTACCTATAATGGCTCCCAGGTCTAAGCAGGCAAAGCGCTCCCCTTCGCATGTGCTTAAAGAACTTGCTATAAAATCGCTGCCCTTGCCTCCCACACCCCTACTGGAGATTCCTTAACACAGGAACTTCTTTTTCAAATACTCAATGACTTCAAACAAGAAATCAAAGAATTTGTGCTGGACTTATGTGACAAAATTGAGACCAAGATTGCCCAAATAAAGATGGATATGTTTGAAGCTATGTCTGCTTTGACAGATTATACTGAAGAAATGGAGACTAAACTGGAAACTTTGAAGGAGGCTAATTTTAATTTGACTTCCAACATCCAAACATTACAACAAGAGATTAGAGATACTCAAACACAACTTATAATGATAAATTACAACAGGAAGGCGTTTGCAATAAGAGTCAGAGGACTGCCCGAAAAGAAAGGAGAGAACTTGAAACAGACGTTTGTAGAGGCTTTCAGTCAAGCGGTGGGAAGCCCGGGATTCAATTTTGATTGGAATATTCGAAAAATCTATCGCCAGAATTCGTGTGTAGCAGAACAGCGACAGCTCCCAAGAGACATAATTATATATTTTTTCACAAGAGAATCCAGAAATGCGATCATCCAAAAGTTTTACAACAACAGGCTGCGAATCGATGGGCAGGATTTGTTTGTCTTTAAAGAAATACCACTCCAGATGCTGCAAGCAAGGAGAGATTATACTTTTTTAACCAAAGAGCTTAGAAACTACCAAATACAGTATAAATGGGAAGCTCCAGTTGGAATCACGGTTACATTCGAGAATCAAAGATTTCATCTCAACTCTGTTTCGGAAGCTCGGGACTTTTATTATAAAACTCTGAAGGCGGGACTTCCTGACTCACTCGGAAACGCGGAAAGACAAGGTGAAGGAAAGACAAGCAGCAATTCACTTGGTTACAAGACGGAGGGAGTTGTTCTCCCCCTACCGGAGAGGCAGAAGAGCGGAAATTGAGGATATAGCCATATCTTCAAAGCAGCGGGACACGTGGCTATAAGGCAGAGGGCTGCCTTCTCTTTCCGGAAGGGCAGAAGAGTAAAGAATAAAGATCCAGCAATGTCTTTAAAATACTTTTTAAACTCTTAGATTGATTAAAATTTTAGGATTCCTGTTTGGTATGAAATGGTAAAGCTGTATATCGATGAGGAACGGAAAGAAGCATCGCTTATTTTGGACAGATATTGTATGGGATTTATATAAGACTTATTTGAATTTTAATCCAAACTGCGCATGAATTGTTTTCTGGTGTGAGGAAAGCGGAGACCAAGATTTATTTGAATTGCGGTTTGGGATGAATGGAGTCAGGAGGAGTGGGGCAGAAGGGAAGGTGGAGCGGGATATTGATGAAGTGATCTTGGGACTGAATGAAGTGGTATGGATTTTGGACACACATTTTACGGATCTACATGCTTGAAGTCTAACATAAAAAGCTCAGGATTTTAAAGTGAAGGGAGAGATCCTAATTTTATGGAATTTTGGCTTGGGAGGAATGGAGATGAGAAGCGAGGGGTAGGAAGAAGAGTAGCGAAAGTATGATTAGACTGCTCTGTATTAGAAGGTAAATAGATTTTTGTATAAACTATTATCTGAATATAAGGTTAAGAAAGGCTATTTGGAGAGTCTACAGGAAGATGGGGGTAAATATCAAAGAAGCAAGGGACGAAGATAAAATATAAATGGAATGATCTATACTGTTTAAATTTTAATAATGATGGGAGGCTGAGCATAATGCAAAAAGATTTTTATTCTTTTCTTTTTTTCTTTTTTTTCTTTTTTTTTTGGAGTGTTCTTTTTATTTTATTTTCATTATTATTTTTAATCTATTTGACTACAAGATATTCTAGAAGGTGAATGGTAGTGAACTGTGCCAGGTGTGGGACCTGGGAAGTCGGAGGGGATTAGGGAGGGGGGTTCATTGGGGGTGGGTGGGTGGGTGGAGATATAGTCTCAATATATAGAATAAGAAGAATACACTTGTATACTGTTGTTCCTTATCTTTTCTTTTTATTTTTCCCTTTTTTTCTTTTTTTTTTCTTCTTTTTTCTTTTTAGCGCAATTTTTAGTAACTGAATAGATTAATGAATAGAGAAATGCACCAAAGTGAGAAGTAGAGGAAAAGAAGAGGGAGAAGTAAGGAGGGAGGAAGAGGGGAATGTAAGGAGGATGAGAGGGGAAGGAGGGTGAGGAAGGCGAGAAAGGAAGATAAGAGGGGAAAGGGAAGTAGGAGGGGTGATTGTTGGAGGGAGAAAGGAAAGTTGGAGGGGGAGAAGAAGGGGTGTATGGAGGACAGGTTGGTTTTATATGTTGGATGATGAGTTGTGTTTAGGTTTGTTTTATTTTTTTATATTATTATTATTGCAAATATTCAGTATATAAGTGAATGTACAAAATTGAAAATGAAAATGAATAAAATCTTTAACATAAAAAAAAAGATATTTGATATTCAAGTTGAAGAAATGTTAAGATCAAAAACAAACTAGAGAAATACAGCCTCCTCTAAAAGTGCTACAAGTCTGTGATAGATGGTTTCTTACACTGTGCTGAATTTGCATGAAATATTTGTTTACTGAGCTAAATTTATTAAGTGATGCATAGCTTTTAGAATATTCTGCAGTTGCTCACAGGAATCATATCAAAGACCACTCTGAAACTGATAAAGGATACAAATAATCTCCTTTTGGCAGAAACAGAATACCTAGATACACCATGTATGCTAAAACAAAAATTATGTTCTGTAAAAGAAAGTTGATGAGCGAACACATAACTACACAATGTCATATATAATAAAAGCATTTTTATAATTTGTTTCTCACTCAGAATATTTTTCTATATCAAGCAAATTCACTTATGCATTTTAAAAGAAAACAAGCATGCAATTTTTTTTTTCAAAAAAGTCAGCCAGTGGAGTCATACTTGTACATCTCAGAAATCCATCACAGCAGGTGGTGTCCAAAATATCTGTCTGCCTTATGCAGAGTTTATTTGGCTTTTATACAGTTTTAACAAGCAAAGCAAAAGCAGGGGTAGCAACAGCATCTTATTGGTACATTCTACTTGTCAATCTCTAAAACCATCCCAGCCAGAGTAGAATCTCACATTACTCCCTGGTACGGCCTGTCTCTGCTAGGTGAGCTCATAGGTTAAGAGGTAAACAGCCACTGAGATCATGACAGTTTGCTGCGCATGTCTTTACATAACCTTTCCTCTTATTCCTACAGATACCTAGAAAGTTCAGATTTATCTCCATTTTATGTCAATTTTATTAATAAAGAAAACAGATGAAGGTGAATATGATAATCAGCACTAACCATGTAAAATTCAAAAGGAATAAAATCAACACAAAATGCTTTTTCAGATATTCAAGAATAAGATTAGATTGCAAAAAAAAAAGGTTGGAAAATGAAATGGGCTCTTGTGCTGAGCCAGAATGGACTCAGTGACCTACATGGCCCTTCCAAGCATTAACAATTTCCTACCTGCCTGCCTGCCTTTAAATCAATATTAACTCCTGGATTTGCTTGTTTGCTTTATTTTTGGCAAGATTTCAGAAAGGGTTTTTCCACTGCCTGCTTCCCAGGGGTAAGAGGGAGTGTCTGGCCTTGTGCTTCAAGCAGGACTAGAACTCATGATCTCCTGGTTTCTAGTGGCTGAAGCACACATCAAGCTGGCTCTTTTCCTGCTAATATAGAACCCAAGGTTCCCTCTCTTGGGTGTGGAGCTGAGTATCTTATCCTTCCAGGCAGTTTCATTTGTTCCTCTATTATTAGATGTGTGTGTGGGGGGGGGATAAGGAATAGTGAATTGTTATAGCAACTGTCTTCCATACCTGTTGACTACTATACACCAGGAGGGTCAAATTCATGTTGTCATGGCGGCGACATGTGATGTATCAGGACTTCCCCTAAACTGGGCATGGGTGTGGCCAGCGCATGATGCATCAGGCCCACGGCTGGGAATTTGATAGTTGGGCCTGAAGTAGAGTTGTTATGCTGCTCTGAAGGCCCAAGGTGAATGTAAGAAAAGTATGAATCAGATAAGTACATGTGAATAGAACAAATAAGTCAGTGATTAAGTTTACTGTTGTAACCACAAGCCATAACACATATAATATAAGCCATGCCATAAAATATAATATAAAATATAATAAAGTAACAATGTATCAATGTGGTTATGAAATATAATAATAGAAGTATATATAAAAAGGTTTCAACAAACGAAAACCAAAGCTACAACTAAGGACTTAAGTATTTTTTCCCTAACTTTAAATGACAGCAGAGCAAAAGGAGCAACTTGGTTGCTGATAATTATAAAAACACATCTGCAAGGCTATAATCCAATTTTTCAAGGTCGGAACCTTTGAGTTTATCTGCCATTAATAATTTGCTGATCTCATTGTAAATGAGGCAGACATAATAAATAACATCCTCCATTTGACCAATACTACAAGGACAGAGGCTTTGTTTAACAGGGAACTTACAAAATCTCCCTACAAGTTATGCAGATAGTATCATCTGCAGGTGAAAGGATGTCAAAGCCTTCTCAGTGAACCACTAATTTCTGTTAACCAGGAATTGGGTGGGATATTATATGCCTTAGCCAGGGAAGGAGAATAAGAGCTGGCAGAGACGGGGGTGCTGGGTGGGAATGCAGGTGGCAGGCTGGAATATCAGGACCATATCAGGTAAAGGAACATCTTGACGCCAGGTCACTATTGGATAAATTGGGCTCATTGTTTAATAGTGATATATTGTCCAATCTGCCTGGGCTAACTCTCTGCAGGAGTTGCCTGCAGGGGCTAAGTTATGTGAGTCTTGGTGGTTGCAAAATTTGAATGTTGCTGTTGTTTGCTAGATTGGCTTGTAATAAATATATCCTCATCTATGATATATAGTATGTATGAAGCAGTCAACCTTGCTTGCACTACCAAAAATCTGGGAGGGCCAGGAGAGAAGGAGGTTCTCTTCTTGATTGTGCCCTCCTGAGTTAAGAATCTTCTGAGAAATGAAAAACAGGAAAGATGCCTAGAGCACTCTTAGAAAAAGCTAAACAGTAACTTGAATTCAACCTGAGTAAGAATCTGTTTTAGAAACTACAGTAAGACAATAAGGGTTGAAACCTTTCTTAATTTTTTGTTTTACAAAATCTTGTGGTGGCTTCATGGCAACCCTACATATGTGACCTGATTCCTGCTGGGGAGAGATCAGTCACAGGGCCATTTCCAGTGTAAGGAACATTCTTACTATCTGGTACATAAAATCATTTAGATTTGCTCAGAGTTGGACTCCAGCTGAATAATTCTGAAGTGCACAGGACAGGACTCTGAGTTTTGGAAAACCTGATCCTGTAGCTTTCAAGGAAACGGAGACGGTTTTCGAGTCTGTTAGTTGAGTGACTTGTTTGTGAGATACAGGTCTGTCCTAGATGTTTAAAACTGCTCATAACATAGCAGAAATCCTAAGTATAATCTGTGAGATATCTTTCACAACCAGATCCATGCCCAACCTATGGTCTTTAGCCACGGTCATCCCTATCTTCAAAAAAGGAGACTCCGCCTAGTTGAAAATTATGGACCAATCTCATTATGTTATGTGACATGCAAAGTCATGGAAAAGTACTCCACTCCTCTGCTCGCAACAGAATACCTTATGCCACCAGGCTTGAAATTTTGGGCTTGGATAACCTAGAACTCTGCTACAATGTCCTACCTGTCAGAGACTACTTCAGCTTCAACCACAATAATGCACGAGCACACAATAGATACAAACCCAAGGTAAACCACTCCAAACTCTATTGCAGAAAATACGACCTCAGCAACAGATTGGTCAATGCCTGGAACACATTACCTGACTCTGTTGTTACATCTTCAAACCTCCATAACTTTAACCTTAAACCATCTACTGTTGACATCACCCCATTCCTAAGAGGTCAGTAGGGGCATGCATAAATGCACCAGCATTCCTACTATCCCCGTCCAACTGTCCCCATTTATTTGTACCCATTTCCTATGTTCTTATTTATGTTTATTTTTATTCCTGTTATCTTATACATAAGTGACAAACTAAATAAATAAATAAAATAAAATAAATATGACATGTTATTGTGCTGATGTGTTGGCATCAGGTATATTCTTTGAGTGAGTTAGTATATTCTTTGAGTGAGGTGGCGGGCCCTTCAGCACCACAGGAGACTGTAGTGTACCCTCTCCTCAAAACCATATAACTGGACTGAATGGTCCTGGACAATTAACAGTCAGTCTCCAACCTCCCCTTTCTAGGGAATGGGTAGTGGTCATCTCAAGCCTAAATGAGTCTGTTACACTTTACTACAGACAGCTTTCTAAACCCTCCTATTATGCTAAAGAACCAGTGGTTCAGATCATATGAAACATAATAAATTCATTCAAGTACAGTACCTTGAAATCTGTCCTGGGAAGAATCTGTTACAGGTTTAACATGGATAGATGTATTTGCAAAATAAAGTGGCTGAGAAGACCTCAGGCAGCATAAGCAATCCATACACTCAAAGGCTCTAACCAATATAAGGCTGGGTCTTGATTTGATGTAAATTATAAACCAAGGTATGCATATGGGTGTTGTGTTTCAGAGGATCCAATGCTGTGGTCTCATATAATCTCATTCCATTCCATTGTTTGCCTCTGTCTTACTTTTGCAGGGAGAGAGAGGGAGAAGAAGGAGAGCCATTTGCAAACCTTGAGATTTCCAAGTCCTGATTTCTTGTATCTGCACAATTCTGGTTTCTAAAAAACAATACAATCTGAAATGCATGGCTAATAATACTATATGGATTATACAAATACACAAACCCAATAAGAACTTGCCTGGATAAGTTGATGTTTTTAAGTGCATTAATTAATAATAATTAGTATTGCGTCGCAATAGAGTCTGCTATGTTCTACAATTTGTCCTGTATCTTCTATCATTGTGTTTCAACAGGTTATGACATTGAGACAGAAAAATCTTATTCCCCCCCTCACACAGAAAGTGTAGAGTTTAATATACATTTACTATGTTTTCGCTTGCTAAGTGTTATTTTGGGCTGAAAAACCCAAAATATTGAAAGCAGTCTCCATAGGGGAGTTGCTTTAACCTTTCAATATCCTTTTTGAGATTCAGAGACAAGCATGCAAAATATGACTGCACTATAATTTTATAGAACACATATAAACATGACTACATTGAATTCTTTTATATTTTTTCCACTCACATTTACAGTTAATTTGTATGTATTTACAAAAGTGCATACAATTATAGATATGTACATCTATGTAATACAATACAATAGCAGAATTGGAAGGGACCTTGGAGGTCTTCTAGTCCAACCCCCTGCCTAGGCAGGAAACCCTATACCATTTCAGACAAATGCTATTCAACATCTTCTTAAAGACTTCCAGTGTTGGGGCATTCATAACTTCTGGAAGCAAGCTGTTCCACTGAATAATTGTTTAACTGTCAGGAAATTTCTCCTCAGTTCTAAGTTGCTTCTCTCCTTGATTAGTTTCCACCCATTGCTTCTTGTTCTACACTCAGGTGTCCTGGAGAATAGTTTGACTCTTTCTTCTTTGCGGCAACCACTGAGATATTGGAACACTGTTATCATGTCTCCCCTAGTCTTTCTTTTCATTAAACTAGACATAACCAGTTCCTGCAACAGTTCTTCCTATGTTTTAGTCTCCAGTTCCCTAATCATCTTTGTTGCTCTTCTCTACATTCTTTCTAGAGTCTCCACATCTGTTCTACATCGTGGCGACCAAAACTGAATGCACTATTCCAAGTGTGGCCTTACCAAGGCTTTATAAAGTGGTATTAACACTTCACATGATCTTGATTCTATCCCTCTGTTTATTTAGCCTAGAACGGTGTTGGCTTTTTTGGCAACTGCTGCATACTGCTGGCTCATATTTAAATGGTTGTCCACTAGGATTCCAAGATCCCTGTCACAGTTACTACTATTGAGCAAGGTACCACCTATACTGTACCTGTGCATTTTTTTTCTTGCCTAAATGTAGAACCTTACTCTTTTCACCATTGAATTTCATTTCCATTGATGACTACACGATGAGTGCGGTTGGTCAGCCAGTTATGAATCCATCTGTTGGTGACGCTGTCTAACCCACATTCTTCTACTTTATCTAGTAGTAGGTTATGGTCTACCTTGTCAAATGCCTTACTGAAGTCCAAGTAAATTATATCAACGGCATTCCTTTGGTCCACTAATTTTGTCACTTTTTCAAAGAATGCGATAAGATTAGTCTGGCATGATCTGTTTTTGACAAACCCATGTTGGCTTTTGGTATTACTTTGTTTACTTCTAGGTGTTCAATAATTCATTGCTTGATTATATTTTCCAGATTTCCTGGTATTGAGGTCAGGCTGATAGGTCTGTAGTTTCCTGGATCTATTTTTTTTTCCTTTTTTGAAGATGGGAACCACATCAGCTCTTTTCCAGTCCTCTGGCAGTTCCCCGGTACTCCAGCATCTCTAAAATCTCGTCTGCCAGAACCCTGGGGTGTAATCCATTGGGTCCTGGTGATTTGAACTCGTCTAAGGTAGACAGGTGCTCACTTGCCATTTTCTTCCCTATTTCAATTTGTGTTCCTAATCTGATTTTTGTGGTGCTGTTTTTGATAGGTTGGATTGTTTTATCCCTTTATGTAAAGACTGATGCAAAAAATGAGTTAAATAGTTCTGCTTTCTCCCTCTAGCTTGTCATCTTCTTGCCACTTTCTCCCAGCAGTGGATCAATTTTTCCTTAACACTTTTCTTGTTTCTAACATATTTGAAGAAGTTTTTTTGTTATTTTTTACTTTTGTGGCAAGCCTTTCTTCATTGTGAGCCTTAGCTTTCCTAACTTCATCTTTACATGCTCGGGCTATTTGCTGATATTCTGCCTTAGTTATGTCCCCCTCTTTCCACTTTTTATACTTATCTTTTTTGTCTTTCAATTTGTCAGAGAGTTTTTTATGCAGCCATGCTGGTTTCTTTTGGAAGCCGTTATTTTTCTTCTTCATTGGTATTGTGCTAGACTTCTCTTTTTGCATACCTTGCTCTTCTTGTGCGACTGATGTGTGATACCTGGTTCCTCATTTCACCTTTCCGAAGAAAGTTCTTCATTTTGGACCATGATCCTCTGCTTATTTGAGTCATCATTATCACAACTACCTTGACCTGTCTCTTTAGTGTCCCCATTAAGGTCAGCAAGGGTGCTATGTCTGTTATGCTGGGTCACAGCAAAAGCTTTGTGTTTATGGTTCACAGTAGTGCTGTTTTGTCTGCAAACACAGAACCCTTTTTTTCCAAAAGAAAACCATACAAACATATCTGGCAAATAAATATCAGCTCAGGATAACATTTTTTAAGAAGCTCCTTGACTGTTGGCTGGGCCAACAGATCATTCTTATGAAAAGATAACATTTCACTGACAGGAATTCTTATGTGTCTTACTCAAAGGAATTCTGCCATTGTTCAAGATTTATTATTAAGCAGATCTCTCTCTCACTTTATCTGCAAGAGCACTTCAATGCCATATTCTGGTTTTCTTGGAATAATTTGACATATAGCTCTAGGTAACAAAATAATGGGGTGGGCCAACTTGCTATCTGTTCCTGCTGCTTCAGGATGACTTTTAGTTTTTCTTCTTGCTTCTTCTCTACTAGTGGCATTTTATGAATAAATGAACACATTACACAGGACAATGTATTCTGCCCAATTGAAAGTCATCACTGACAATGAAAGATATCAGGGGAAAAAAATACTAACCAAAATCCATTTAGAACAGTAATTACAAAATAAAATATATCAAATATTAGGCTGATTATTTTTAAATAAGGGCTCATATGGGTTCATAATCATGGCTTCATAATTAGTTCTGCCCTATAGTATTTGGACTTTGAATTGTCATTTGTAACAATACTAAAAAAGCAGCATTCTTGCATATTACACAATTCAATATTATACAATTTTCTCATTATTCTATTAAGAACAAATTGTGTTTATTTGTGTTGCGTTTATTTATATTGTGTTTTAAAAAAATCTTTGTGAAAGTTGCAATTATTTTGGACTTTGAAATCCATTTTTGTTAAGTAATAAGAAATAATTGGAGGAGTGATTTGGGGTTTAAGATAGAAACTGTTGTAGAATATCAATATATCTAATCATTAAATTGTGGACTGCCATTATGATACTAGGGCCCAGGACAACTTTTATATTTTATTTTCCCAGTCCTAATCTCCCATACAACTCTGTGATTTGGGAGAGGGGAAAATCAATTAATAATTAAATGCATTTCATTTCCAAAAAGTATTTTGTAGACTGGGTAAATGTCTTCCCAATGTCACAATAAAAATAAATGACAAGAGAATTGAGCAGAAACAAATGTCTGTCTCTTCCATTATTAATATCCCTAATAATAATGAAGCATTTACCCCAAAATTTAATGATTAAATGTAGTTTTTCTCTCTGAGGACTGAGCTATAATGATTCAGCTGGTAGATTATAGCAAGAAGCCACTAAGTTCACTATATTATTATACACCACGTAAAGAATACAATATTTGTTCAAAAGTATTCCAGAGAAAGTGCAACTTTTAAAATGGACATTAATAATGCAAAAAGTAGAAAATTTAGCTCCATTAGTGATCTGTGTGTCTGTATGCGTTATTATATTTTAATGTGAAATGTGCAATATTCTAATGGAGTCTTCAAGCATGCATTAAGTATACTTCAGGCATGTCTTGTTTATCTTTCTGTGCATAATTGGCTGCATTTTAAATCCTTTGTTGAAACTATGTTCATATTTTTTACTTTTCTTGCATTAAAAAAAGATTGATTCCTGGTATTCCACTCATAAGACAAGTGTGGCATTAAACCGGAAACCCTTCATGACACTTATATAGAAATAGCATGATACTGAATAGAAGCAACTTTACTAGATTCATTTGAAAGCTTTGTGCAGGTAAAGTTATTATATGTTCTGAACAGTTGGTAAGAGAAAACAATATCACTGACCTAATATGCCATTATAATATTGTACACTTTGAAAACATTTGTTTGTGGTAGAAGTACAATGTTATTTAAAATAAAAATGGTGTTTTGTCTATAAGAGAAACTTCTTTAGCTCAGTTGGATTTAAATTTCATAACTGTAAATGTCATGTTTATTTAGCAGTTGAATTGCAAGAAATATAAGAGTTTGCAATGACCAAGCTATCAACATAAATATACACCTAGATCAGCATTTTTCGCAAGGCCATATTGATGATTTATAGAAATCTTTTAGCCGATCTGCTGAAGTAATAAAATATCATTGTTTAAAACTAGTAGCCCAGTGACCAAGAAAATATATTTTTGTTACCAATTGCAGTAAAAAACACTGTGTATGCTTATCATTGTTGTTTATATGCTTGCTAGATCATCTGAAATACACGATGTTAGACTATTTACGTCTTTGATCTAAAGCAAGGGTGTCAAACTCAAGGTCTGCAGGCTGGATCTGGCCCATAGGTTGCTTAGATGTGGCCCACATAGCTGCCCTGGAAACAACAAAGGTCTGGACCACCATGCGTCTGCCACTGAAAATGGAGCTCGGGAGAGCTCCATTTTTCCTGCAAAATGTTCCAGAAGGCCATCATGGCCGTAAACGGAGCTTGGGAGCCCATTTTTGCTGATAGAGAACTCTGGCCACCACAAGCAACTCTGAAATGAGTGACATTGAGCTGGCCATGCCCACTCTGACTACACCTCCCCTGCCCCCTAAGGTCAAACTCAACCCTGATGCAGCCCTCAATGAAACACTCCTGATCTAAAGTAATACTATCAGTATATTTAATAAAATAGAAGATTCTTACCTCTGTTAAAAAAAGAACTTTTGCAAGAGGCAGATTGTTAACATATTAATGTTTCATGAGATATTACAATAATTTTCTTCCTATGTATTTTTATTTGAATGTAAGGATTAAGAACTTGTAATGATGCATTAGACCAAAAGAAGTTTAACATTCTAGATTGAAAATTAGCAAAAAATCAATTTGCCATTGTTGACCAAATTTATGAAAAAGTAATCCTGAGCGTACTATCTGGACAGGAAACAAAAGGTTTTCCTTCTTACTATTACTCATGCCCTAGTCAGTTCCAGATTGGACTACAGCAATGCAGTCTATACGGGGCTACTCTTGAAGAGTATCCAGATTCTTTAACTTTTACAAAATGCAGTGGTGCACTTCTAGAACATGCCTGTTACTGGCAGCCTCCTATCCTTTGAATTGTTATTTAAAGATGAATTTCTTTCTTGACAAACAAGATGTTTAGCAGCATCAAAAAAAATATGTTCCAGACCAAATAATGAAGTTTTAAGATTAAACTCTTCATGGGTACACATTTTTTAAATTCAGTTCCCCCCCCCCCCCATAATCTCAATAATAATCCAGAGATGCTAATCTTTTTCAGCACTCAAATTCATGCCTGGAAGACTTTTAGATATATTTTAAATATATTCAACAAATAACTTGGCATGGGGTTTTATATAGCCAGCAAAATCCCCTATTGCAGCCCCTGTGTTATTCAGAGAGAAAAAGGATGATGCTCTGCGTCTATGTGTAGACTTTCGGGGTATAAATGGAGTGTGTGTAGAACATATGTACCCGCTGCCACTCATAAAGGATATGCTGTCCCGTTTATCTGAGGGAGTGATTTTCACTAAGTTAAATCTGAGGGAGGCTCATTATCATGTCAGGATCCAAGAAGGGGATTAGTGGAAGACAGCCTTTAACTATCCCCTGGGGAGCTACCAATATCGGGTGATGCCATTCAGGTTACAGGGGGCATGTGCAGTGTTCATGCAGTTAATAAATGAGGTACTGCATGAACATCTCTATAAAGGTGTACTTGTTTACCTGGATGACATTTTGATTTACACAAAGACCATGGATCAGCACATAAAATTGGTAAGGGATGTTCTGACCAAATTGCTAAAAGCCCAATTGTATGTCAAAGTATCCAAATGTGAATTCCACCAGACGCATTTGGATTACTTAGGATATAGGGTTTCCAAGGCGTGAATACAAATGGATCCGGCAAAGATACAGGCGGTAATGGACTGGCAGGGTCCAAGAACTCGGAAACAATTACAGAGCTTCTTGGGGTTTGCCAACTTCTACCGTCAGTTCATACCATCATTTGCCAAGGTGGCTTTTCCTCTTACCGACCTATTGAAAACAAGACACCTTGCCAGAAAGCCTCATCCAAGTCAACCCTTACAGTGGGATCTGGTTTGTCAAAAAGTGTTTGAAACATTGAAGGGATTGTTCGCACATGAGCCAATATTGAGACATCCTGATCCAGCCAGGAAATTTATAGTGCAGGCAGATGCAAGCAATGTAGCAGTGTGAGCTGTCTTACTCCAACTAAATGAAAAAGGAGAGCTGCAGCCATGTGCCTATACCTCCTGCAAACTAAATAACACAGAACAACAATGGGCTATATAGGAAAAGGAAGCTTTTGTGGTGTGATGGGTGCTGCTTACATGGAGGCATTTACTTGAGGGGGCTATGGTCCCCTTCGAGGTATGGACTGACCACAAGAACCTGGAGTCTTTACAATCTCCCCAGAAGCTGTCGCCCAAGCAAGTACTATGGGCGCTTTACTTCTGTAGGTTTAACTTCCAACTGAAATATATTCCTGGTGTGCGAAATTTTATGGCAGGCGCTTTGTCATGGAAGCCACAATTTAATAGTGATCGAGAGCATACCTTTCAGCCTATGTTTCCCCAGTCAGCGGATATAGCTTTAGCAGCCAGCAGTCAGGGCAGAAAGCCTCCAGTTGATATCACACAGTCTGTTGGAGATGCACTTCCACTAGACCCTTGGTTCCAGGTGAATCAGCAGACTCTAACCAAAAGAGATGGTTTAGCCTGGAAATATATGTTCCAACAGAACAACGGATAGCAGTTTTACAGCGTTGTCATGATGCATGGGTAGCAAGACATTATGGATTCCTGAAAACACTGCATTTGACGAATCAGCAGTTTTGGTGGCCAAAGATGAAGCAGGATATTGAGGAATATGTTCGGGGTTGTAATGTTTGTGCAACTATGAAAAGCCGGTCAGGAAAGCCACCTGGCTTGTTACCACAAGTAGCAAAGGCCACTCAGCCCTGGGAAGACATAGCAATGGATTTCATTGTGGAGCTGCCAGAGAGTAGGGGGAATACCGTTATATGGACAGTAGTTGATTTGTTCTCAAAACAGGCTCATTTCATTGCCTGTCCAGGGCTTCCATCAGCTAAAAAAACCTATTCCTAGTACATATTTACCATTTGCATGGTGTATCTAAACATATAATTTCAGATCGTGGGGTACAGTTTACTTTTCAATTTTGGTGCAGTTTCCTGAAGAGGGTGGGATCCTCTCAGGGTTTGAGTTCTGCGTTCCATCCGGCTACCAACGTCACAGCATAAAGAACTAATGGTGCAGTGGAAAGGTATCTCCGTTGTTATGTGCATTACCGCAAACTGACTGGCCATGTCTACTGCCATTTGCTGAAGTTGCACATAACAATGCAGTACATAGTAGTACTGGGTATACACCCTACCATATTGTGAATGGGTTTGATTTTATGGCTATACCTGAATGTCCTCAAGCCACTGCTGATCACAGAAATGGATAAACTACATGTATCCAGTGTGGGAAAATGTCTGAAAAGCATTGCGGGTTGCAGCAGACACATACAAGAGACACGCTGACAAGAAATGCAGTCCACAACCAATGTTTCGGGTCGGGGATAAGGTATTTTTATCTACCAAGTATATATGCCTTAAAGTGCCCTTTCGTAAGCTGGGTCCCAAGTTCATAGGTCCATTCCCAATTGTCAGAGTAATTAATCCGGTCACAGTAGAATTAAAGCTGCCACCCATGTTGGGGAAAACCCACCTGGTATTTCACAGCAATTTACTCAAACCGGTGACCAACAACAACAACAACACTGTCTCCAGTGCAGGTTGATGGGGAACGCCATTATAAAATCAAACAGATAGTAGATTCCCGTCGTCGTCATAGCACTTTACAGTATTTAGTAGTTTGGAAGGGCCACACCAGATCGCCCGGTTCCATCGTCGATACCCAGATAAACCTATAGAGAATACTGCTAATAGCGCTTTTTGTCTTCCAGAGTCCTCTCCACTGGTAGGGGGGGTGGCATTTCAGCCCTTAGGTTGCCATCCAGGGGGAACCTGTCCATCACCATGCCCGCTCGGCCATGCTTACAGCCACTAATGCTGCCACGTTGATGTTTCCTCTCTGATGTCGATTGAACCTGAAGCTGCATGTGGCTCTTCTACTTGGGTGCAACTGCCTACTTTGATGTAATTCTTTTGCTCGGATGCGGCTAACCAGGAAAGAGGCTATGTTGACACTGAGTGGGGGTGTGGCTGAGGGTGTGGGTCATGGTG